>NC_092100.1:47380536-47555536 GCF_045679555.1 Salvelinus alpinus
AACGAGTCACCATATATGTATGTTTTATAAAGCCAGCCACATTTAATAGTTAGGCAATTGTTATAGACCTAATTACGTTGACGTTTCCTCACTTTTTATAGACAATTGAGGCAAGGGCTGTTTTTTCATCTCCTAACCCCGCTGCTGCCTCCGCTGTATTGTTCTCAACACCAATCTGCTGGTTAACCTCTCTAGGGTACGTGGGACGGTAGCGTCCCACCTCGTCAACAGCCAGTGAAACTGCAGGGCGCCAAATTCAAAACAAAAGAAATCCCATAATTAAAATTCCTCAAACATACATGTATTTTACACCGTTTTAAAGATACACTTGTTGTAAATCCAGCCACAGTGTCCGATTTCAAAAAGGCTTTACGACGAAAGCAAACGATTATGTTAGGTGAGTGCCTATTCACAGAATAACACAGCCATTTTTCCAGCCAAAGAGAGGATTCACAAAAAGCAGAAATATAGATAAAATGAATCACTAACCTTTGATGATTTTCATCAGATGACACTCATAGGACTTCATGTTACACAATACATGTATGTTTTGTTCGGTAAAGTTCATATTTATATCCAAAAATCTGAGTTTACATTGGCGCGTTACGTTCAGAAGTTCCAAAACATCCGGTGATTTTGCAGAGAGCCACATCAATTTACAGAAATACTCATTATAAATGTTGATGAAAATACAAGTGTTATGCATGGAACTTTATATGCACTTCTCCTTAATGCAACCGCTGTGTCAGATTTCAAAAAAGCTTTACGGAAAAAGCAAACCATGTAATAATCTGAGGTCGGCGCTCAGAGCTCAATCAAGACAAAAAGATATCCGCCATATTGTGTAGTCAACAGAAGTCAGAAATAACATTATAAACATTCATCTTCATCAGAATGCACTCCCAGGAATCCCAGTTCCACAATAAATGTTTGTTTTGTTCGATAATGTCCATCATTTATGTTCAAATTCCTCCTTGTTGTTCTAGCGTTCAGTACACTTTCCAAACTCACGATTCGCGTGCAAGTCCAGCGGAAAATACGGACGAAAAGTTTAAAAAGTTATATTACAGTCCGTAGAAACATGACAAACGAAGTATTGAATCAATCTTTAGGATGTTTTAACATAATTCTTCAATCATGTTCCAACCGGAGAATTCCTTTGTCTTCAGAAGTGCGATGGAACAGAGCTCGCTCTCACATGAACGCGCATGGTCAGCTCATGGTAGACCTTACTCAATCCCCTCTCATTCGGCCCCACTTCACAGTAGAAGCATCAGACAAGGCTCTAAAGACTGTTAACATCTAGTGGAAGCCTTAGGAAGTGCAAACTGACCAATATCCCACTGTATCTTCAATAGGGAATGAGTTGAAAAACGACCAACCTCAGATTTCCCACTTCCTGGTTCGATTTTTTTCTCAGGTTTTTGCCTGCCATATGAGTTCTGTTATACTCAGACATCATTCAAACAGTTTTATAAACTTCAGAGTGTTTTCTATCCAAATCTAGCTTTTATGGCTGAGTAGCAGGCAGTTTACTGTGGGCACGCTTTTCATCCGGACGTGAAAATACTGCACCCTACCCCAAAGAAGTTAGCTTTGCTATTATGCGCACAGCAACATGGTCTAGGGAAAGGCACCAATTCAACAGCGCACTGATGTTTCAGAAACGCGGACAGCGACCGCTATCAAACATGGGAGGAAGCGTGTTTGTTATCAAATAATGTGTTATTAGTGTTGCACCATTGGCCTTAACCATATACAATTTCAGTAGCACATGTCTTAGTGATGGACTGTTCCATCCCCACGGCCTCCAGAATGGATGAGTCCACTCAGACAGTCGGGAATCAGACAGGTGTCTTGTGACATCATGATTTTTTTTTAAATTGCTACTGCTCAACAGCCTTTTGACCAAACAATCGACCAGTCGACTAAATGAGGTCAGCCCTACTTGAATCTCAAGAGAAGACAGGTTTAATATTAAGGGTTATCGTACTCAGAAAATAATCCCGATCATATAGGCCTAGACGATATCCAAAACATCTAACATACTGAATTGATACATTTTCTGTTATTTTATGTCTCAACTAAATTTTACCGCTAGTCAATGCCACAGCTGACTTTACCAATCTGTGAGGTAAAGTCGTTAAAGTATTCAATCATTTAGCTGTGTATTTCGGATGGAATTTACGCATTAGAATGTACCAGAGAATGCCACCAAAATAGAGCTCGTTCTGCATTTTATTTGATCAGTGTTTCTATTGGGTTGATCTTAAAATTGACATCTTGGACATCCCATGCCAAATCTCCATAGATATGTGTGATAGCTTGTAGTTTGGAAACATACTCTCTGGTGTGTAGTAGTTTAACCTCAGTACTGAGTAGAGTAGATGTCCCTGCACTAAGCACTATAAATATCCCTGTTCAGGGCCTTTAGGGCCTGTTGTCCTGGGTCCTCTGTGTTTAGCTCGGTTGTTATTGACACTGACTAAAATAGGCTAACTGATTGCTACCTTCAATCATAGATCAACAATACCATACCAATTTGTGACATAATTCAGACATACATAACCGTGACATACATACTACATAATACTGACATACACTGAGCGTACAAAACATATCTAATATTGAGTTGCACCCCCCCTTTTGCCCTCAGAACAGCCTCAATTCGTCAGAGCGTGGACTCTGAAAGGGGTGAAAAGCGTTCGACAGGGATTCTGGCCCATGTTGACTCCGATGCTTCCCACAGTTGTGACAAGTTGGCTGGATGTCCTTTGGGTGATGGACCTTTCCTGACATACACACAGAAAGCTGTTGAGCGTGAAAAACCCAGCAGCATTGCAGTTCTTCACACACTCAAAACGCTGTGCCTTGCGAGTGGCGCAGCGGTCTAAGGCACTGCATCTCAGTGCAAGAAGCGTCACTACAGTCCCTGGTTCGAATCCAGGCTGTATCACATTCGGCCGTGATTGGGAGTCCCATAGGGCGGCGCGCAATTGGCCCAGCGTCGTCCGGGTTTGGCCGGGGAAGGCCGTCATTGTAAATAAGAATTTGTTCTTAACTGACTTAGTGAAATAAAGGTTCAATAAATAAATACAAAAATACTACCATACCCCGTTCAAAGGCACTGAAGTATTTTGTCACCCATGTCTCAAGGCTTAAAAATGATTCTTTAACCTGTCTCCTCCCCTTCATTAACACAGATTTTAAGTGACATGGAAAGCGCAGCTATTCCTAAAGTTTTGTACACTCATTGTATAATTGCCAGAATGATTGACAATCTCTGTGATGACAAAGTTTCCTCATGTACTTTCTGAGCCGTTAGTTTGACACACCTGATCGTGTGCTCCTCCTCCTCCTCGTCTCCTGCAGAAGGTGAGCCCATCGAAGCAATCGCCAAGTTTGACTACGTGGGACGCTCGGCCCGCGAGCTGTCCTTCAAGAAGGGCGCCTCCCTGCTGCTGTACCAGCGGGCATCAGATGACTGGTGGGAGGGACGGCACAACGGCATCGACGGCCTGGTGCCTCACCAGTACATTGTGGTGCAGGACATGTGAGTATGCAGCCCATAGAGACAAACGCACAGCTTCTAGAGCTACTATCACATACAGTGTGTTATGCTCATGTTCTTATTCCATTTCAGACATCAAGGGACTGGTATTATCCATCAATCTGGTCACATGACAATATGCTGAATTAAATCTATTATTTTTCCAAAGACGGTACAATCCAGACAAGCAGTTTTGCACAGGAATTGTTAGTGGGGCAGGATTTGTAGTTGCACAACAGTACGATATGTCACCATCCTTGAAGTCTAGACTCCTACTCCCTTACGTTAGACTGTCGATTAGCGACTCTTGCATGCAGTATATGTCTCTACATTCTTGAAGAGGACTCCTCAGTACAGCAGTACAACCGCTCTCCTGCGTAACTGACCAATCAGTTAATAAATCAATCACGTTGTACTGCATTTTGTATTGTATTTTCACTCTTAAAACAGAGGAAACCCAACCTCCCTTAATCCCATTTAGGGTCCTTTTTCATAGTGAAAGTGCCGTCACCCATCCATATTTAATGTTCTCCCTCTGGATTAATCACTGCGCTGTCCCCGTCAAGTCCTCCCTGACTTGGTCAAGTCCTCCCTGACACTGACTTTGAGGGGCCTTGGCCAGTGTAAAGCAGGGCCCTGGGCTGCAGGCTGGGGGCCTCCGTCCGTCTTTCCCAGGTGTCCTCTAGAGGTCCTTAACTACGCCGTCTGTCATCCTCACCCCCCCCCCCCGGAGCACCTCTCCGCCCCGGGAACCGTCCCTCCACCCCAGCAACAGTCGCTGCCTAATGGGATGGATCTAAATCCTCATTAAGAGGGTGAGATGGCCAGAAAAACAGCTGTTTTAAAACTCCCCTCCTCCCTCAGTGCTGCGGGTCCTTTTCCAGCTGTCCCTCTGATGGCTGTTTTCTTAGTTAATGGAACGGCCCAGAGAACTTACTGCCATGTGTCCCGTAACATAGCATAATGTACTAGAGTGGAGCGGGGGGTAGGGGGGCTCTCAGGGCTCCGAGACACACGGCCACATCTAAGGGCCCAGAATAAAGTGATGTCTGGGAGATATCTCGCCCTTTCTCAGTCTCTGTTTGGCAGCCAGGGTATCCTCTTTCAGAGCTGCGCTGTGGGGCCAGGGGAACTCTAAGGCACGACTGAGCAAATTTACAGCATGGTGTGTACTGTCTGAGCACTTGGTTGAAATACAGTAAGATGTAGCTTTGCGTATCAGATGGCTGGGCCACGGTCATCCTTCTTGTGATACGTGCACTGCAGCGTGCGTGGTTTATCAGCCAGTCCATTAGTCACCGCTCCACCAGACTCTGTGGCTGGTAAGCAGGTCTGATTGCTGCCACCTGACAGGAACGGGCACCAATTGCAGTGTCTGCAGCTAGCGCTCCGCTCAGTCACACAGGCAGCCCACTGAGATAAACCAGACAGCTGGCACTGGTCAAGCTGCCTGGCAGTCCTGGACACACCATGACTAATGGCATGCTAATAGATGCAGGCCGATGAGTCAACATGAACCTGGAGGAGAGGCTAGTTAGGAATGATTGACTGAGCTCCTTTGTAGATCAGTTTGGTGGAGCATGGCACTTGTAACGCCAGGGTTAAGTCGCTTTGGATGAAAGTGTCTGCCAAATGGGTTTTATTATTATTATTATTAACTCAATACACTGTGGTCAAAAGCTTTACACTTCTAAGCTTTTGTTGCATTAAAAAAATATATATATTGTCTTTTTTTTTTGTCTTTTGTGTGTGTGTGTTACAGGGACGATCATTTCTCGGACACACTAAGTCAGAAGGCTGACAGTGAGGCCAGCAGCGGTCATGGAGCTGAGGACGAAGGCATGTGTTCAGGCAAAGACACGGGCTCCCCTACAGACACCAGGATCTCTGATGCCTACAGGTGAGTTCCACCACATCTCACCTCTACCTCATGTTCAAAACGTTTTAAAATGTTTTATGCTGCTTGCCCGCCTGCCACACACACACTAGCCTACCGGGGACGGCAACCCTTGTGTGACCCCCAGCACACGTTGACGTCTCACTGTGGTATCCTCTCAAGCATTTAGCTAATGAAAGATGGCCAAGCCAATAACTGCCTGACTGATGGGACAGTCTGTCTGCCAGGGCTCTGGCTCGGACTACCACCAGCACCACCACACCCTCTCCTGACTCCACTGTACTGCCTGTGGGCAACTAGAGTTTAAAAGGCAAAAGTGGCACATAAAATGTAAAAATATAAACGTTCTGTGGAATGTAAACATTTTGTATGGAGATGAATCTATGAGTTCCAATGAAGGAAAAGACGTTCTGCATACCTGCCTTTTACTTCTGGTTACGACTGAGGGGGTATTGGAGTAAGTCATTGCGTCTAGATCAGAATGACCAGATGCTTCCACACTTCTAAACCTGGGCCCGTGTTCACAAACGGTCTAGGAAAGTAGAGCTTGCCTTTTTAGAAAGATATTATGTGGACAGAGGGACCTGATTCTAGATCAGCACTCCTACTGCTCTAAGAGAATGCTTGAATACGGGCCCCGTTTCCCTGTCCTGTCCCGCTCCCACCTACTCTCTCAGCGTAATGGCCAATAGAGTTCTCGTTAATGATGAGTTGTCCCAGTCAGTGGGTCATTTCAGTTTTCAAATGAGTCGGCTTTAGAGAGTATGTTGTAAATACATTAGAAAGTTTTTTTAATAGTGGTGCTTGGTCATTCTCAGAGCAGTCCAGGGCTGATACACACTCACTCTCCTGGTGTATCTTTTTGGCAGGGACTATGTTGGCTTCTGGGAGAGCTCTAGTATTTCGTATTTGTTCTTCCATTCATTGCTGCATTCTAATTTGTGTGGCGGTGTAGGCGACCTTGGACAATCTACCACTGGCATCAGCCCAAATACAAGTTAAGATACTGTTTTATTAAAGGGCTTGCTCACTTGTCTCTCTGCTGGAGAGAATGTTGATGAATCACACTGTGTTTTGTAGTATCTTAGCTATGTGTTCCATTCTGCAGATTCAGAGCCTCAGTCACCTTCTCCAATCATGTTCCATAGTCATTTCCTGTCACTGTCCCCCCCCCCCACACCCCCGCCCCACTCCCAATTCCCATGCCGTGTCCAAGTTGTTATCCCCTCTCTCGCTCCTCCTGGCAGCCCTCCATTTTCTCTCGCTCCCCTCTCTCTTTCGCTCTCTCCACTGTTCTATGCAGACATGGCTCGGCACTGTTGAATCATTCATATCTTTGGCTTTATTTAGACATCTACTCCCACTGTTCGCGATCAACAACGATGCACTCACTAGCTAGTCAAAAGCCCTGAAGTGCCTGGTATGTTGTCAGGCGATTTACATCATTTCTGTTATACAACTGTATTAATTACAGCATAGAATTGTAGTCAGTCAGCCAGACAACATTATTGTATTATCTGGTTTGCGTTTGTATGACATCATCAAAAGCATGGTAAAGAATGCCGTGATGTCAGTGAACCGTTGTCTCTGTATTGTGTTGATAGACAGGAATGCATATCATTTACTCTAGAATCTTGGATGAATAGCTAGTGTATAATATGGTTTAAAAGTACACAATGACTGTCTATGGGTTGTACTGTAGCAGTTATCTTCCTTCCTATAAGCCTGTTCATAGATTAAGTTGTGTGATTTTACTCCCCCCTGCTGGTCATGATGAGTCCCTGCACTTGTTTACCCCCTGCAGTAACACACTCCTCTCCCAACCCCCAGTCAGTCCTCCATACTGTATCAGAACACATCATGGCCCATATTTAGCTCCATGATGAAGGTCCCTCAGGCTCTTAATGACGGTGGCTGAGACAGTGTTCATTAGGCAGGAATTAGACTGGGACTTGAAACACTCTGAAAAGCCTGGGAGGGATGATTAAGGAATGAATAGCTGCTAGACTCATGAATGACAATTCATGGAGATAAAGGTTTTGTCACAACACTGATATGAGACAGGAAGTGCTGTGCAGCTAGCCTGGTCCCACATCTGTTTTGTGCTGTCTTGCCAACTACTATGGTCTTGTAACGATACCAGTTTGGATACTACAGCAAGCCAACCTGCAGTGTTTAGTGCTGATCAGGTTGTGTGATGTAACATTATGACTCACACACACACTTGGCTGTCTCCTGCTAGGCTGGCTGGGTGTTATAAATATGCAGATCAGAGCAGTGTCTTTTTAGAGCCCCGGTAGAAATTACGTGTGTGTGTGTGCGTGCGTATGTGCGTGTATATCTATGTTCAGGAGGGTGTGTTGAGACAGACAGGTTCAGATGGAGGACAGCTCTAATGCTGAGCCAGCTGTACCTTCTCCCAGGCAGGGGGCCTGCTGTGGCTGGAGGTGCTGATAAAGACCCCGCCTGCAGGCCTCTCAGTGTTGCAGCGTGAGCCCTGCCAGCCCTCACTATACCTGGGCTCTGAACAAGCTACTAGGAGCACTTTGGGACTGCCATATAGGTTTACATCTGAACACTAAATTCAGACAGAATGCTTCAACAACTCTGCCTGGTGTCTCGATCCACATAGTGACAAAGAATCTGTGAGGGACTGTAGCTACATTACCACGGCCCGTCTGCAAGACAAAGCAACATTTATAACGTATAACGCCATAGACCTGCCTAGTTTAAATAAAGGTTAAATAAAATAACCTGACCTCTGTGTCTTTGCACCACCCCTCCCACGGCAGGCACAGAAAGAGGACGGAGCCCCCATCGCGCCGCCCCCCTGTCCGCCCCAGTGACGTCCACTGCATAGTACACTCCCAACAGATCCACGGGGGCCAGGGTCACACCCCTGAGATGGGTTCCCCGGTGCTGGGTCACTCCTTCAGCCCCCGGGATCTGCTGCGGAGCCGCAACCACGGCCAGCTGCCCATGGACAGTCCAGAGCGCCGGCGGCGCACCGGCCACGGCAGCCTGACCAACATCAGCCGCCACGAGTCGCTGAAGAAGATGGAGAGCCCGCCCATCCGACGCTCCACGAGTTCTGGCCAGTACACGGCCGTGTTCCAGGAGCCCCACCCACACCCGCACGGTGGCGGCAAGCCCCTGGACCCGGAGACCATCGCACAGGTCAGCATCAGCAACGAGGGACGAGCACAGCTCACTCCAGCACCACAGCCCTGCACTGCCCTGTAAACCTAGTCAGTGCTAATTCTGTATTCTGCTCCTGAACACCTCTGTCACATCACTCCCAAACACATTCACATTGACAATCTAGTTGTCTTGTTATCAAGACGCTCCAATACAGAGTGACTTACAATAAGTGAAGTCAACAAATGTAGGTGAGACGAGACAACCACATGTCACCATCATTGCAAGTAAAACTTTCTTTAAAGAATTTCTGCTAGCAGCAACCCCAGCGCTAGTAAGAATATCACAAAAAAATATGTGTTTTTGTTGCTTCATATAGCTTCTGGGACATTGACGTTGAGTTAAATCGCTTTTGAGACCCGAGTATCTATTTTTGTAATGTTCCACACCGTCACACAAGCTGTTAATTTGGTCCGAGTGCCGCGTGTCAGAACAGAAAATAGAAAGTCATTATTTCAAAGCGGCATCAGTGTCTGCATGGTAATACTTTGTGTCGTTACAGGCCACAATTACCTTATCAGAGCTCTGATAACAATGCGATGCGTCTTGGCGGTAGCAGTATGCATTGTGGGAAATCATGAGAAGCCATCAGCAGTGTGAAGAGACTTCTAATTAGGAAGCTGATGGTCAAAAAGAGGATGATGTCTCTCTCCATTGGGTTGTCTGTCTCTGTCTAGTAGGGAGATGCTCTGATGAATGTCTTGTCATCTCTGCATCTTGTCTTTGGTATTCGAAGTCGGGCACATGCCCAGGGATTTCAGTCTCAAGCAGCACTTTTGGCCTGACTGAGCTCGCATTCATGCATGGGCTCCCGAGTGGCGCAGTGGTCTAAGGCACTGCATCTCAGTGCAAGAGGCGTCACTACAGTCCTTGTTTCGGATCCAGGCTGTATCACATCCGGCTGTGATTGGGAGTCCCATAGGGATGTCACTGTTTTTTTATTAACTTCTGTCTTTTTCTCTCTTTTCCCTCTCTGTTTACCTACCGCTCGCACTCTCTCACCGCAGGACATAGAGGAGACGATGAACACGGCGCTGAATGAGCTGCGGGAGCTGGAGAGGCAGAGTTCGGCCAAGCACGCCCCCGACGTGGTGCTGGACACCCTGGAGCAGAGGCAGTCGACCGGGGGCCCCACCCCAGCTAGTTCCAGCGAGTCCCTCAGCCCCCTCCACAACATCCTGCTGAGGGCCCAGACCGGCGAGACCGGGGGGGCGCCGATGCGCCGCAGCACCAGCTCCTCCAGCGACACCATGAGCACCTTCAAGCCGGTGGTGATGCCCCGCATGGGGGTGCAGCTCAAGCCACCTGCCCTGAGGCCTAAGCCCCTGGTGCTGCCCAAGACGGGCCCGGCCCACCTCCCAGCCGCACCCCCTCCCCAGGACCCCCTGGACAAGTCGTGCACCATGTGAACGCTGAACTCTGGGATGGGAGCAGAGGCCAATGGGACAATGGGAGAAGGGCTCTGAGTCTAGATACAGTAGCAACATGTTATCGATGTCTATAGATTCTAATAATAATTATAACATTGTGAGGACAGTAGAAGAACAGTCCATTGCCTGGACATTGATTAAAGAAATCTGAGACATTCAAGTAAGCAAGGATACTGTAGTTTGCTTTGTGAGATGGATTTGTTTTCTTGCAGTGTCTAGAAGTTAACCAGTGTCAAGTAAGTTAACCACATTTATTGACAATGACAACATAGGGATATTCTCGGGTCTGCTAAACAGACTGAACTACCACAAGGAAAAGGGCATGTTTCAGTGTGAATATTTTCAACAGACAAATAGTTTGTCATGATCATATAGAAAATACTGTAGAATCTGCTGAAATGCCTAGCATCGCTCGATAGGTCAACTTTTTCTTCTTGATCATTACTATATACAGTAACAAATCACAAAGGCTTTCTTCGAGGTTACAGAAACAAGAGAACTACAAAAGAATGAACGCTAAAGAAACAGTGGTGCCACGTTTTGTTTCCTACTCCGCCAGGGGAACTATGGGAAATGTAGTCCGTGTCAGCTGAGCCCGACTGGAGTTCGCTTCTCACTTAGATGTAAAACGCTTAGGTTTAGAGTACTGATCGTAAGGCCTTACTGCCACTCGGAAATATAAGCTGTCAATAGTGTTCAGACCACCAATCGAAAGCTGCTGGTAGTATGGGTGTAGCTAACTAATGTTTATAGCTGAGATTGAAACAGAGACTGAAGCAGGGAGTGGAAGAGTCCAGATATGTGTGTGATCATAAGGGTACACTCATATATATGAGTTATGAAACATTGTACAAGATTGCCTACATGTTGATTTCACATGGCTTTATTTTAACACAGCAGCATCGTTCTAAACAAAGTCTGGAGGGAGACGAGGATACAACCACTATGTGAAATATTACCCGCTATGGAAATTCTGTGAAAATTGTTATATACTCTTAAAGACCTGTGTCGAACCTTCGTTGGCCTTCTGTCTTTAGAATCAAGGGGCCGGTTGAGAATGGTTTGCTGTACTGTAGACGCCCCACAATGCATATGACCAATGGTATACACAACACACGAGCTTGTTTTACTGTACACACAATGCCTGGCTTTCTCTGTCCAAATGAATCATAGTTTTAGAGCATGGATGTTACTCTCTCTTTCTCTGCTTGTGAAAGACTCTAGAAACATGTGGAAAGACTCACGGCAGTCAACTCTCCCAACGACGGAGTGCTGCCAGTAGCCATGGACTAACTGACTGTTACTGTAAAATACTACCTTGTTCATCATATTGCTTCTTGTGTTTCTTGTCAATGTTAGTGTGTGAGGAGCTTTCTATCCCAATAGCCCCCCCTCTGACCATGTAGGCTAATCCTTGTGTTGTGGATAGGGAGATGGGCTGGTCCATTACTCTGTGGGAGAGATGTGACTGATGTTTAGATTCTCCATCAGGAATCTGTCATTACATGTAGGCGATAAACCCCCTCTTGAATGATTGATTTGGTCCTGGGGAATACATACTCGCATGTTCACTGAAGACCATGTCACATGATGTGGGTGTATGTGACAACTGACCACCAAGGGAACTGGCCTACTCATACTGGAACTGTATGTCCCCCTGTTTTCCAATTCTGTGACCGTGCCCTCTAGAAGTCTGTCTGTGTAGCTGAAGAAAGAAGACTGATAGGTGCATGTGTGGGGAAGCTTGCATCTGGTTAAAGAGCAAGGACAAAAAAAAACAGTCTCAAATTTGCAATAAGCAATGTTTTCCTTGAAATACAAACTGCAACAGGTTTATTTTTGTCTGTTGCAAAACATTTATGTATATTAAAAGTGAATATGATCTGAATTCTGGATTACAACCCTTTTTTCTGAATTCTGTAATGTTCATTTGTTTAAGATTTTAGTTTTGTTAGAATTGAATAGGATTTTTTGAACAAAGGATGTAGAAATTCAAAAGTCCAGTGCAGAGTCTTGAAAGTTGCAGGTGTCCTACCCAAACCCGGATCGTATTCATTCGACACCAAATGGAAGAAAACTGACAAACGGAGGGAGTACCAAGAAGAAACACTCATTTAGTTTTCCGTTTTGCTACAGTGTCTCCTAATGAACATGAGCCTGTTGTATTCTGTGTTTTCTCTCTATGCCAATCATACACAGTTAGCAGTAGCGTCCTGCCTGTTGACTAACTTTGTGTCCTTGTACATCTGTAGTATGTACACGTGAAAGTGCCTTTGAAAATGTTTTAGAGGAACTTGAACTATGTTCTGTACTGTTGCGTTCTCATTTCAGACCCTGTGTTATGAGCAGTAGGAAGCAAGATGAATGAATTAATAATGATGATGCCATTTTAGAAAAAGTTATTAATTAATGAATAATAAAGATACTGCTTATACATTGTGACAATGCACTTTTATGTATAGAACTGTATATTTGGCATGAAATATCTTAACTTTTAGAGCTATTTGAGGGTTGTTCCTCAAAGGTTTTTCTTTCTAATAAAGGCAATTGTTCAGTCTGAAGTGGTCTTGTCCTCTTGTAATAAAATTAGCACTGCGCATGTTGTCAGCAGCACTATAAACCTCTGGTCATTGTGTTAAAGGATATACTTCACTATTTACAACTATACAACTAATTATATCTTACTCTGAAGAAAACGGGTGCAGTTGAAGTCGGAAGTTTACATACACTTAGAATACTTAGTCATTAAAACTAGTTTTTCAACCAATCTACACATTTCTTGTTAACAAGCTATAGTTTTGGCAAGTCGGTTAGGACATCTACTGTGTGCATGACACAAGTAATTTTTCCAAAAATTGTTTACAGACAAATTATTTAACTTATAATTCACTGTATCACAATTCCAGTGGGTCAGAAGTTTACATACACTAAGTTGACTGTGCCTTTAAACAGCTTGGAAAATTCCAGATAATGATGTCATGGCTTTAGAAACTTCTGATAGGCTAATTTACATAATTTGAGTCAATTGGAGGTGTACCTGTGGATGTATTTCAAGGCCTACCTTCAAACTCTGTGCCTCTTTGCTTGACATCATGGGAAAAGAAATCAGCCAAGACCTCAGAAAAAGTCTGGTTCATCCTTAGGAACAATTTCCAAACACCTGAAGGTACCATGTTCATCTGTACAAACAATAGTACGCAAGTATAAACACCATGGGAACACGCAGCTGTCATACCGCTCAGGAAGGAGACGCGTTCTTTCTCCTAGAGATGAACGTACTTTGGTGCGAAAAGTGCCAATCAATCCCAGAACAACAACAAAGGACCTTGTGAAGATGCTGGAGGAAACAGGTACAAAACTATCTATATTCACAGTAAAACAAGTCCTATATTGACATAACCTGAAAGGCCGGTCAACAAGGAAGAAGTCACTGCTCCAAAACTGCCATAAAAATGCCAGATTGCGGTTTGCAACTGCACATGGGGAAAAAGTTGTACTTTTTGGAGAAATGTCCTCTGGTCTGATGAAACAAAAATAGATCTGTTTGGCCATAATGACCATCGTTATGTTTGGAGGAGAAAGGGGGAGGCTGGCAAGCCGAAGAACACCATCCCAGCAAGCACGGGGTTGGCAGCATCATGTTGTGGGGGTGCATTGCTGCAGGAGGGACTGGTGCACTTCACAAAATAGATGGCATCATGTGGCAGGAAAATTATGTGGATATATTGAAGCAACATCTCAAGACATCAGTCAGGAAGTTAAAGCTTGGTCGCAAATGTGTCTTCCAAATGGACAATGACCCCAAGCATACTTCCAAAGTTGTGGCAAAATGGCTTAAGGACAACAAAGTCAAGGTATTAGAGTGGCCAGCACAAAGCCTTGACCTCAATCCTATAGAAAATTTGTGGGCAGAACTGAAAAAGTGTGTGCAAGCAAGGAGGCCTACAAACATGACTCAGTTACACCAGCTCTGTCAGGAGGAATGGGCAAAAATTCACCCAACTTATTGTGGGAAGCTTGTGGAAGGCTACCTGAACCGTTTGACCCAAGTTAAACAATTTAAAGGCAATGCTACCAAATACTAATTGAGTGTATGTAAACTTCTGACCCACTGGGAATGTGATGAAAGAAATAAAAGCTGAAATAAATCATTCTCTCTACTATTATACTGACATTTCACATTCTTAAAATAAAGTGGTGATCCTAACTGGGAATTTTTACTAGGATTAAATGTTAGGAATTGTGAAACTGAGTTTAAATGTATTTGCATAAGGTGTATGTAAACTTCCGACTTCAACTGTATAAGACCTAAACTGATATGTTTGAAAGTCCATAAGAATAAACCGCACCATTCAATTCACACAAATTAAGGGGTTACATATAGTAAATGCCATTGAGTTCCTTATTCTCTAGCGGCTAGCCCATATTTAAGTCTGACGTAGAGTTAGTGCTGCTGCATATGGTGCCTTCAGAAAGTATTCATGCCCCTTGACTTATTCAATTTTTCTGTATTACAGCTTGAATTCAAAATGGATTAAATATGTATTTTTTTCTCCACCACCTACACACGATACCCCATATTGACAAAGTGAAAACATGTTTTTACAAATGTTTAGTAATTTATTAGAGATTTCTCATTTACATAAGTATTCACACCCCTGAGTCAATACTTTGTAGAAGCAACTTGACAGGTAACAAAAGTTGCCTGCGAGTTCTATTGTTCATTGCTATACTGTAATGCCATCGTGTGACCATTAGGTATTATTACATGAATTTATGTATTTCATGTTTTACATAACACAGTGGAATAAAAAGCAGAGGTTATGCAAAATCCTATGTTGGTCATATAAACAGAGGACCTGGTAGTGTGAATTTTCAACAACTACCAAATTGTCCATGTTGAAAGCAGCACTAGCTTCCACAGCCACAGTCATAAACCCCGACCATTTCTACTTTAAATGTTAAACCTAACCTTAACCTCACTGCTAACCTTGTGCCTAACCAAAAATACAAAATTATATATTTTTTCATGAATTTTTACAATATTATAGAACCTTTTGACGTTATGGCTGTGAAATCTAGTGGAACCCGGTTTAAAGGGCACGACTCGAGCTTTGACTTTCAGTTTCGTTTCTCCGGAAGTGTGACTGACGACCAATTGCAAATTGGGTGAGGTTCATAAAATATAATTTCTCCGACCGAAACACGATGTCGTCTGTCGTGTCTCAATATGTAACAAAAATTCTGTGTGGAAATCAAGGATGCTTGGACTTCAAGCAGCTTGACCAGATCGTTGGTCAAAAGTTTACTGTTGCAGATGAGGTCCTCCTTGGAATACTTTGTGACAGAGGAAAATATGCCATCAGTAAAGGCGAAGGAAAGGCCTCGCGTCTCGCTATGAGCCAGAACAGTGTTATTGTTGCAAAGACTTCACTGCGAGTCTGTCAAAGCCCTCCTGGCGATTGTCTTCATTGCGAGAACTTACACCTGTGCAGATACTTTGTATGCGGTAACTGCAGGTTCGGGTAGGTGTCATGTTCTGTCAGACTATATAAACATTATTTGTTTTATCTCAGTGGAACTACAGATGTTTCATATCATAGGTAAATACTCTGAGGTAAAATTAGTTTCATATTGGATATTCGGTTCTCTCCTCAATAGCAATTGAACAAGGCATGCTATGGCTATACAACTGGTATATTTTGAATCGGGTGAATGGAGAACAATCCGCTACTTTTATTTATAATAACAAAGATTGAATAGTTCTTAAACAAATCATGTCATGACAATGAAAATTATATCTGAATCAAGGGAAGATGGAGAACAATCCATGTTTTTTTTTTTTTAAGTAAATTGAAATCCAGAAAAGTCTTCAATAGCTCTTAGATTTCAATCTTCTATAGCTCTTAAACAAAGCGTGCCGTGACTATGAAAATTATGTATTCTGAATCAAGGGAGATGGAGGCCCCCCGCCCAAAAAAGGTATGGATTTTTCTCCATCTTCCCATGATCCAGAATATATAATTTTCATAGTCACGGCACGATTTGTTTAAGAGCTATTGACAGAGAGAACTGAATATCCAATATTTAGTAATGTTGATAATTCGGGTGTAGAATCTGCTATTGTTACACTTTGACCACAAACACACCTGTTGTAACTGGCCCTGTGACTCATTCATTTGCAATGAGTATTGGATATCATAAGCTTTGATTGGACTAGTTAGTGAATAGATATAGTAGCTAACAACAACATATTTTTGCTGAGGAGCCAACAGCATTGTTGACCTGACTAATGCTTGAAAGTTAGTCATGTGACTCTTTTGTTGTCTTGGTTTTGTTGCTCATCTTTTGTCAATGTACTTACATTGTTTGCATTTCTCTTTAAACTCTAGGAACAAGTGCAAAAATGCCCACAGTCTAGATTCCACACACAACACAGCTCTTATAAGGAGTGTGGGTCACCATGATCTGGGGGAGGCAGAGCTGTTTCCACTACTGCTGCAGAACGACCCCTACCTGATGCCTGAGGTGGGTGGCTCCCAAAATTACCTCTACCAATTAGTGGATCTAAAAAGATTGGATAGGTTACTGGGAAGGTTAGCAATAAGGTAATACTGTATGTTCACCTCCTTACTCTGTAATAGCTGGAATTTCTGCCATACTGTTTATTAAAACTTCTTAAGTATAGGGGGCAGTATTTTCGTTTTTGGCGAAAAAACGTACCCATTTGAAACTGCCTATTTCTCAGCCCCTGAAACTAGAATATGCATATCATTGTCAGATTAGGATAGAAAACACTCTAAAGTTTCCAAAACGGTCAAAATATTGTCTGTGAGTTTAACAGAACTGATATTGCAGGCGAAAACCTGAGGAAAATCCAATCAGGAAGTGCCTCTTTTTTTTTAAACCTCTCTGTTCTTATGCATGCCTATCATCAATTTAAAGGGATATCAACCAGATTCCTTTTTCTATGGCTTCCCTAAGGTGTCAACAGTCTTTAGACATAGTTTCAGGCTTTTATTGAGCGAGAACAATCACATTGCGTAAGTGGATAGGTGGGGGCTCTCAGAGTGAGTTTTGCGCAACAGAGAAAGGCGGCCATTGTTTCTCCCGGTCCTTGTTGAAAAACCAACACTCCCGGTTGATATATTATCGAATATATATTTGAAAAACAACCTCAGGATTGATTATAAAAAACGTTTGACATGTTTCTGTGGACATTATGGATATTATTTGGAATTTTCGTCTGCGTTGTCGTCACCGCTCTTTCCTGTGGATTTCTGAGGATAACGCGCCAAACGAACAGAGGTATTTGGATATAAAAAATAATATTTATGGAACAAAAGGAACATTTGTTGTCTAACTGGGAGTCTCGTGAGTGAAAACATCCGAAGATCATCAAAGGTAAACGATTCATTTGATTGCTTTTCTGATTTTTGTGACCAAGTTACCTGATGCTAAGTGTACTTAATGTTTTGTCGAGCGATCGATAAACTTACACAAACGCTTGTATTGCTTTCGCTGTAAAGCATAATTTCTAAATCTGAGACGACAGGTGGATTAACAAAAGGCTAAGCTGTGTTTTGCAATATTGCACTTGTGATTTCATGAATATGAATACTTTTTAGTAATATTATTTGACTGTGGTGCTATGCTATTCAGCGTTGCTGATGACAATTATCCCGATACCGGGATGGTAGATCAGAAAGGTTAAAGGTCAACTGGCCCTTAGGCCATTTAAAACCAGAGAAGTTGATTCTATGTGGCATCGATATGAGTCAAACATTAATTATAGTGTCAAAATTCTGAGTTCATCGCGACTTACTAGAGGGTTGGGTATGGACTAGTCACGTGCCCACTTTTACCAATGATGCCCCCAGCTGCCATGTGAACATTTTGTTGTCAAGTCTGCATATGAGTGCAATGCACGCACATTTCGCTCTGCAAATAGGAGTGAAAATGGGCTTCCATAAAGCTGATGCCAACTTCCATGCATTTCAACAATATTGCCAGATGGCCAGGAATGGATTACAAATGACAGTCATTTCTGATGCCTATCAACTGTCAAACCACTGATGTTGGTGAGTATATTAGCTAAGTAAATCGCTGTTATTAGCTAGCTAGTATCTACTTTTGGTTATACATTATTTGATCATGCTAGCGAGCCAGCCTAGCTATGATACCACAGATGAAATGGGAATGATACTGTAGCTAGCTAAATACACCAAGCTAACGTGTAATGTGATGTAGCATGTCACAGGAAGATGTGCATAGCTCATGCTAGCTAGCTACCTTGTTAACAACACCTAACTGTAGGCCATTGGCATTCAGGGTCAATACAGGGCCAATACAGGGCAGGCACTTGGAGGCTAGCTAATCATAGGATGTAGCCAGCTTGCTTTCAATAATATTTCAACTTGAACTGGCTAGCTAACATTAACTAACGTTAGCTAGCTAGCCAACTCATTTCAACTCAGGCAAAGTTACAGTATGATAACTAACCTGAATTTGCTAGCATTCGGGTGCTTCGTCTGCTAACCGAAAACAACATGCCTGCTCTCATAAACGTTTATCATGTAAAAATAAATGACGGATGGTACTTGTCTACGACAAATATAGCTATGGCTCTGGCAGCAAATAGCAAAATGTATCAGCAAGCATCAATTCTGTAGTTGCAGGCCCTCTATTAGCATATACAGTACCTGTCAAAAGTTTGGACACACCTACTAATTCAAGAGTTTTTCTTTATTTTTACTATTTTCTACATTGTAGAATAACAGTGAAGACATCACAACTATGAAATAACACACATGGAATAATGTAGTAACCAAAAAATTTTAGCCACCCTTTGCCTTGATGACAGCTTTCCACACTCTTGGCATTCTCTCAACCAGCTTCACCTGGAATGCTTTTCCAACAGTCTTGAAGGAGTTCCCACATATGCTAGGCACTTGTTGGCTGCTTTTCCTTCACTCTGCGGTCCAACTCATTCCAAACCATCTCAATTGGGTTGAGATTGGGTGATTGTGGAGGCCATGTCATCTGAAGCAGAACTCCATCACTCTCCTTCTTGGTCAAATAGTCCTTACACAGCCTGGAGGTGTGTTGGGTCATAGTCCTGTTGAAAAACAAGTGATAGTCCCACTAAGCGCAAACCAGGTGGGATGGCCGTATTGCTGCAGAATGCTGTGGTAGCCATGCTGGTTAAGTGTGCCTTGAATTTAAATAAATCACAGACAGTGTCGCCAGCAAAGCACCATCACACCTCCTCCTCCATGTTTCCACGGTGGGAACCACACATGCAGAGATCATCCATTCACCTACTCTGCGTCACAAAGACACAGCGGTTGGAACCCAAAATCTCAAATTTGGACTCATCAGACCAAAGGACAGATTTCCACCGGTCTAATATCCATTGCTCGTGTTTCTTGGCCCAAGCAAGTCTCTTCTTATTGGTGTCCTTTAGTAGTGGTTTCTTTGCAGCATTTCGACCACAAAGGCCTGATTCACGAAGTCTCCTCTGAACAGTTGATGGTGTGTCTGTTACTTGAACTCTGTGAAGCATTTATTTGGGCTGCAATCTGAGATGCAACTCTAATGAACTTATCCTCTGCAGCAGAGGTACCTCTGGGTCTTCTTTTCCTGTGGCGGTCCTCATGAGAGCCAGTTTCATCATAGCGCTTGATGGTTTTTGCGACTGCACTTGAAGAAACTTTTAAAGTTCTTGAAATTTCCTGGATTGACTGACCTTCATGTCATAAAGTAATGATGGACTGTCGTTTTTGTGCTTATTTTAGCTGTTCTTGCTATAATATGGACTTGGTCAATTACCAAATAGGGCTATCTTCTGTATACCGAACACTACCTTGTCACAACACAACTGATTGGCTCAAACGCGTTAAGAAGAAAAGACAAATATTTACTTTTAACAAGGCACACCTGTTAATTGAAATGCATTCCAGGTGATTACCTCATGATGCTGGTTGAGATAATGCCAAGAGGGTGCAAAGCTGTGAAGGCAAAGGGTGTAAATGTAAAAAATATATTGATGTTTAACACTTTTTTTTTGGTTACTACACAATTCCATATTTGTTATTTCATTGTTTTGATGTCTTCACTATTATTCTACAATGTAAAAAAAATAAAGAAAAACCCTGGAATGAGTAGGTGTGTCCAAACTTTGACTGGTACTGTACATTACTTCCAAACTAGATTTATTTTCTCACTATATGTTTGAGTGATGATATTTAATTCACAGGCCACATACAAAACCTGGTGGATTTGTTGTTCAGCAGCATCGTGGTCCGTCCTGGAATTCACCTAAACACCATTGATAATGTAATCAGTGCTGTGTGTCTTGTATGTTGTCCACTTCCACTGTGCCAATGGACTACTATTGGGCAATGTCCCCCCCCCCCCCCCCCCCACCAAAGAAATTCCGCACTAAGCAAATTTCAGGTCTGCTGAGCACAAACTTGACTGTTGTGCGCGTTTACTGTGAACACTGAGGCGGTATCCTCTTTTTAAGTTACAGTTTTAACATTGGCCAAGTAGTCTACTGTGGCAATTTGATCATAATGTAGACCTACCAGAGTGGCCTACCTGTCACGTTCCTGACCTTATTTTTCCTTTGTTTAACTTTGTTTAGTTGGTCAGGACGTGAGCTGGGTGGGTAGTCTATGTTTTGTGTTTCTATGTTGGGGTTAATGTGTTGCCTGATATGGTTCTCAATTAGAGGCAGGTGTTTGACGTTTCCTCTGATTGAGAACCATATTAAGGTAGGGTGTTCTCACTGTTTGTTTGTGGGTGGTTGTCTCCTGTGTCTGTATGTTCGTACCACACGGGACTGTATCGTTTGTTTGTAGTCTATACCTGTTCGTGCGTTCTTCGTTATATGTAAGTTCTGAAGTCCAGGTCTGTCTACATCGTTTATTTGTTTTGTATTTCTCTAGTGTTATTCGTGTTTCGTCGTTTTCATTTAATAAATTATGTCTACCTTCAACGCTGCGCTTTGGTCCAATCCCTACTCCTCCTCTTCAGACGAAGAGGAGGAGAACGACCGTTACACTACCATCAGAAACAATGGAGAAAATGCATCCCGTAACATTTTAACATGGAAATAGCTGTTCTATCATTCAGCCTACAGTAGCAACCAATGTGTGGTATTCAATGTAGAGACCTTTGGGAAAAAAACATGCAGGCTTGACATTAACCTGCTTATCCACTTGTCTTTCAGACAAGGACATGACTGAAAATGTTGTTTGATGCAAGAAACCACTTTTAAAATAAAGATCATTATTATTCCGATACCATTATTGCAGAGAATCAGAGAAATTATGCTACGTTCTGCATGTTGGCTACTAAGCATTCAAAAAGTCTCAAAATTCAACACTGCCCATTTTAAGACATAAAAAAAGCTCTTTACCTGACTGGCTTTTCAAAGATGGCTAGAAATGCACACATTTTGTGCTCTTGTAGGAAGCAATCACCCCCATTATTGACTAGAAATTAGCTATAACTGGGCTAATAACTCACCTACTATTTTAGAATATGAAAAAATGTGCACTTGGCTACATGCAGCTCTCGCTTTCGTCTCAAAACAAGCGCATCTACTCACCACCGCTCATGCTGTAGCCTAAACACAGTCCAGTTTAAAGTGAATGGCACAGATCCATATATGGGTGGGGCTAAAGCTTAAGAGGGTGTGAACGTTGCTGAATGGGTGAGAAAGAAGAGCTCTCCAGTAGATGTAACAAAACATTAATTCAAAGGCCATTTTCTCAAAAGTGAGGTTACAAGTTTATCAACTTTCAAAGACAAAATTATTTTCCCATTGTTCCTCAACTGTAGTGTGTGTGATCCAATGTAAAAAAATTAATTAAAATAAAATAAAACACAATTTCAAATTTTGACAGAATTGAGCCGGTCGGTCACATATGTTAGCATATCATGCCTACATTTGCTAATCTTGCCAATATTTTTATTTTTTAAGTAGTTGGACTATATCAGTGGGTTTTGTGTTGAATGAGACATCTGATTCAATGAATGATGTAGTTTTTTTGTTTAAAATTTCATTTTATGGCTTTACTATTATTCATTATATAATTGTACATTATTTCATAGTACAGTTTTTTTGTCTTTTTGTTCAGTGTAGTCACATGATTTCTCAATTTACAGTACACGCTCTCCGTAGCCGATGTTAGCAAGACTTTTAAACAGGTCAACATTCACAAGGCCGCAGGGCCAGACGGATTACTAGGACGTGTACTCGGAGCATGCGCAGACCAACTGGCATGTCTTCACTGATATTTTCAACCTCTCCCTGATCGAGTCTGTAATACCTGCATGTTTCAAGCAGACCACCATAGTCCATGTGCCCAAGAAAGCAAAGGTAACCAACCAAAATGAGTACCGCCGCATAGCACTCACGTCAGTAGCCATGAAGTGCTTTGAAAGGCTGGTCATGGCTCACATCAACACCATTATCCCAGGAACCCTAGACCCACTCCAATTTGTATACCACCCCAACAGGTACACAGTTGATGCAATCCCAATCACACTCCCTTTCTCAGCTGGACAAAAGGAACACCTATCTGAGAATGCTGTTCATTGACTACAGCTCAACGTTCAACACCATAGTGCCCACAAAGCTCATCACTAAACTAAGGACCCTGAGAATAAACACCTCCCTCTGCCACTGTATCCTGGACTTCCTGACGGGCCGCCCCCAGGTGGTAAGGTGAGGTAACAACACATCCACCACGCTGATCCTCAACACGAGGGCCCCTCAGGGGTGCATGCTTAATCCCCTCCTGTACTCCCTGTTCACCCACAACTGTGTGGCCAAGCACGACTCCAACATCAAGTTTGCTGACGACACAACGGTGGTAGGCCTGATCACCGACAACGATGAGACAGCCTATAGGGAGGAGATCAGAGACCTGACAGTGTGGTGCCAGAACAACAACCTCTCCCTCAACATGAGCAAGACAAAGGAGATGATCGTGGACTACAGGAAAAAGAGGTCCTAGCACACCCCCATTCACATCGACGGGGGTGTAGTGGAGCGAGTAGAGAGTTTCAAGTTCCTTGGTGTCCACATCACCAACAAACTATCATGGTCCAAACACAACAAGGCAGTTGTGAAGAGGGCACGACAATGCCTTTTCCCCCTCAGGAAACTGAAAAGATTTGACATGGTTCCCCAGATCCTCAAAGTTCTACAGCTGCACCATCGAGAGCATCCTGACCGGTTGCATCACCGCCTGGTATGGCAACTGCTCGGCATCTGACCATAAGGCGCTACAGAGGGTAGTGCGTACGGCCCAGTACATCACTGGGGCCAAGCTTCCTGCCATCCAGGACCTACATTTATATACTAGGCAGTGTCAGAGGAAGGCCCAAAAAATTGTCAGACTCCAGTCACCCAAGTCCAAGACTGTTCTCTCTGCTACTGCACGGCAAGCGATACCAGAGCGCCAAGTCTAGGTCCAAAAGGCTCCTTAAAACTTCTTATGGCTGCAATCCCGGTAACGGGATCGATATGACAACAGCCAGTGAAAGTGCAGGGCGCCAAATTCAAACAGAAATCTCATAATTAAAATTCCTCAAACATACATGTGTTTTATACCATTTTAAAGGTAATCTTGTTAATCCCACCAAGTGTCCGATTTCAAATAGGCTTTTCAGTAAAAGCACCACAAACGATTTATGTTAGGTCACCACCAACTCAAAGAAAAATCCAGCCATTTTCCAGCCAAAGAGAGGAGTCACAAATGGCACAAATAGAGATAAAATGAATCACTAACCTTTTGATGATCTTCATCAGATGACACTCATAGGACTTCATATTACACAATACATATATGTCTTGTTCGATTAAACCTCCGTTTACATTGGCGCTATGTTCAGAAATGCCTCCAAAATATCCGGAGAAATTGCAGAGAGCCACGTCAAATAACATAAATACTCATCATAAACTTTGATGAAAGATGCATGTTTTCCATAGAATTAAAGATACACTTGTTCTTAATGCAACCGCTGTGTCAGATTTCAAAAAAGGTTTACGGCAAAACACAATATTCAATCATCTGAAAACAGCGTTCAGCCACAAAAGCAAGCCATACAGTTACCCGCCCAAATTGTGCAGTCAACAAAACTCATAAAAAGCATTATAAATCTTCACTTACCTTTGCTGATCTTCGTCGGAATGCACTCCCAGGACTCCCACTTCCACAAGAAATGTAAAATTTTTTCGGTAATGTCCATCATCTATGTCCATAATAGCTATTTTTGTCGCGTGTTTGGTAAACAAATCCAACGTCAGGAAAGCTCGTTCACTAAAACCTGACGAAATGTCCAAAAGTTCCGTAACAGTCCGTAGAAACATGTCAAACGATGTATTGAATCAATCTTTAGAATGTTTTTAACATACATCTTGAATAACATTCTAACCGGAGAATTACATTGACTTCAGATGAGCGATGGATCAGAGCTCCCTCTTATGTGAACGCGCATGGTGAAAAAATGGTCACCTCATGGCAGTGGTGACTCATTCCTGTCTCCTTCGGCCCCCCTGCACAGTAGAGTCATCAGACAAAGTTCTATTGACTGTTGACATCTAGTGGAAGCCGTAGGAAGTGAAAACTCATCCATATCTCGCTGTAATTTCAATGGGAGCTTGGTTGAAAAGCTACCAGCCTCAGAAAAAAATCCAAACAGGAAGTGGAACTTCTCAGGTTTTTGCCTGCCATATGAGTTCTGTTATACTCACAGACATAATTCAAACAGTTTTAGAAACTTCAGAGTGTTTTCTATCCAATACTAATAATAATATGCATATATTAGCAACTATGACTGAGTAGCAGGCCATTTACTCTGGGCACCTCTGTGCACCTTTCATCCAAGCTACTCAATACTGCCCCTGCAGCCATAAGAAGTTAACAGCTTCTACCCCCAAGCCATAAGACTGCTGAACAATTAATCAAATGGCCACCTGGACTATTACATTGATACCCTCCCCCTTTTTGTTTTCTACACTGCTGCTACTTGCTGTTTTATCTACACATAGTCATGTTACCCCTACCTACATGTACAAATTACCTTGACCAACCTGTACCCTGTACATTGACTCGTACCAGTACTCCCTGTATATAGCCTCATTGTTATTTTATTTAACTTTAACTTTTTTTAAATTATTATAGTTTTTTTACTTAAAATATTTACTGAATAAATGTAACTCTATTTTCTTAACTGCATTGTTGGTTAAGGGCTTGTAAGTAAGCATTTCACGGCAAGTTCTACAACTGTTGTATTCGGCGCATGTGACAAATAAAATGTTGATTTTATTTCTACTAGGGCAAACCACCTCAGTGCTAACAGTATAACTCCGGTTCATGATTACAGCATACAATAGCTGTAGACTTGACAGAGGCATTCAGGGGGGTAAGAGGGACAAAAATTAGGTTACTTACATTATGACTGCCAACGCCCCAGGACAATGTACATTTGCAGCAGCATTACGACCACTCAGCAACACAATGGTAGGGATTATCTGAGCAGGGTTTGGGCCACTGATAAGTCATTGTCTCAACGCAGCCTTGACTATGTACATAGGGCAGAAGTCTCTAAGGTGCAGGGTAGAGTACTGGGTGGTAGCCGGCTAATAACAGTGACTAAGTTCAGGGAAGGCTATATACATTTTGTTGGAAAGGTGGCATCCTATGACAGTGCCATGTTGAAAGTCACTGAGCGCTTCAGTAAGGCCATTCTACTGCCAATGTTAGTCTGTGAAAATTGCATGGATGTGTGCTCGATTTTTATACACCTTTCAGCAATGGGTGTGGCTGAAATAATTGCCAAATCCACTCATTTGAAGGGGTGTCCACATACACTATAAAAGTGTTTTTTTTTTATCTAGTGATCATGAGAAGTTGTGATCTCGACATAACGAGGGCATTCTTTTTTTTATTGTGTCGTGGAAATATTCAGTCAGTAATATTTCTCAAATACTGGAGCCTGTGAGTTCAAATATACTTTATTACAAAGTAACAAATGCCAAGCTGATCATAAAGCAACTGATCTTTACAGTCTCAGCACTCTCTTTTTATACAGTTTTACCCTTACATAACATAGTCACTCCACTTTATGGAAATGATTAATAGCCTTTAGCTTTGGCCACCCTTTTTGGCTTGCTTAGTTTCCATTCTATTATTGGCTCAGACATTAGGGCATAGATTATAATGGTAGTGTGACCGTTGCAATGACACAAAAATAAACAGACATGAACACTCCTACTGCAAGTGTATGTCTAATGGTGCCATTAACTGATTAACCAATGTTCCTGTCTAAAGGCCTTCATAAGACCAAGCCTGACCCAAAATGACTAGGCCTTTGTTGATCCAGTTTTGCACAATCACATGGATTCTGCTTACATTCTGTTTACACATGTCTAATGGTTAACCCTATATTAATTATACTTACTACTTCTAAGAAAACAGCATAGGTACTGGAAAATTCTCAAGGTCCTGGAAAATTCCCACATATCCCCCCTCTGGGACTTTCAAAGTACCACACCTTAAAATGTTCCAATATAAGTGAGAAGGGGAGACATTCTGTAATGCTATGGAGGCAATCTACCTCAATTTCACCTTAATAACCTTTGCTCAACTTTCTCATTCTAACCGGGGAGTCAGGATCAAACATCTCCTTTCACATATAACTAAAAAGGAGTAAAAGATCCATTGTCAAGCCAAGTGTCCTTTAACATACTGTGTATAAGCATGTGCATGCATGTCTTTGCCTTGCCTGAGGTTCTCTAAGTTATGTAGAATATAAGAAGAATAAAAACAATAAACTAAACATCATAAACCCTAATGTCATTCTCAATATGACACCTCAACATATTATTTTCCTCCTTCGCAGACACCTCTCTAACAACTATTTTTGATATAAGTGCAAAACCTGTTAGAAGATTAAGGGCATGGTCCGTGGACTCTTGTAACTGGGAAAACCCTATGTCACACATGTCTAGGCGAACAGATATTCAGAAGGTCTAACATCATTTATCATCCAGCAACTGTTACATTGAGTACATGGTTATATTCTGTTATACTATGTGTATATCCCAAAATAAGGGTCAGTCACGCCTTTGACACACAGCACAGAAAATTGGGTCAGCATGATGAAAATGTCCAAGTTTCACATCATCTAGTTTACACCATTTACACAAACCTCAAACGTCGCAGGTTCAAGTACTATTAAGTTTTCAATCGTCCATTCTATGTTTTTGGGCCGTATACTGAGCCTACTTATACCAGCCATTTATTTTGTTGCTTTTCTCAATTTGGGGTCAATGTTTGTTTCTGGGGTTTCTTCATTGTGGCTACCCCAGTGGGTAACAGATGTCCAGATTTTCTGCGGCAACCCACTTTCTTGTGGTTTTGCCATTGTCTTAGTTGGTGTGCTAGTGGGAGGTGATTCTTTCCCCGTTGATCAAAAACACACATGAACCGGCCTTACTTATCTGGACCTCTGTTTATGGCCTAATCCAGATACTTTTATACTTAACTACCAAATATCACTAACTGCTCTCCCCAATACCACAGTCTCCGGGGACATTTCAACGAGAGATAATGAAACACCCCTCTTCTGAAAAGAAAGTGTACATTTCGTTAGCATTCACGATGCTACATTTTAATCAGCAAGCCAAAAGTATTACTTATAAACCAAACATGATCGTGATTTATGTATCTTTTATTTAGCATGTACTATTCTCCATAACCACCACACCACAATGTTCATGAAGTAATTTTTTTTTTTTTTTAAGTTCATATAATCTTTCATAACAGTTAAACTCTTCTGGGTTCCTTCCTGCACCTTGCTCAGTCTCCCCTTTCCTTTACATTTACATTTTTTTACATTTTAGTCATTTAGCAGACGCTCTTATCCAGAGCGACTTACAGTAGAGTGCATACATTTTATAAAATGTTTACATACTGAGACAAGGATATCCCTACCGGCCAAGAGCAGACGCTCTTATCCAGAGCGACTTACAGTTGAGTGCATACATTTTATTACTATTTTTTATTTTTTACATACTGAGACAAGGATATCCCTACCGGCCAAACCCTCCCTAACCCGGACGACGCTATGCCAATTGTGCGTCGCCCCACGGATCTCCCGGTTGCGGCCGGCTGCGACAGAGCCTGGGCGCGAACCCAGCCCAGCCTGGGCGCGAACCCAGAGACTCTGGTGGCGCAGCTAGCACTGCGATGCAGTGCCTTAGACCACTGCGCCACCCGGGAGATCGGGGTACCCAGCAGTAAGTTGCTACCGGGAGAGGCACGACATAGGGACTTCAGTAGGACAGAAGTGCTAGCGTTGTCCTGGTAACCATAAAGAGGGGACACAGACACATATCATTATGGATGCTGATGTCACTGTTGTCATGAAGTGCGTTACAAAAACCCAGCCCAGACCCAGATAGAGCAAGCTGTATGCTAGACCAGACCAAGCTGTACCATCTGGTGTTCTGATCTGGAAAGACTCTTCTCTGACTTGTCAGCATCAGGATGTTGTTGAGGCTCCCCAGAGGATCCACAATAGTCATGTCTCTCTCTGGTGGTAATCGGAAATTCCCTCTCCTCCTCTTTTATTGAGATAGCCTCCTCTTCCTCTTTTACTACAAAATGTTCTTCCTCTTCTTTCCAGGTCATTTTCTTTTACCTGAGAGGGCACAGAGGGAGTCTCCTTATCATCTTCCACCTCTATTTCTCTCTTTATTTCCACCACTCCCGATATGGTGGAGATTTTGTAAACCATTCCACCTTCTTCCTGTCTGACTTTCATTGTCTTTCTTCAACATTCCTCTAGCTTTATTTATACTTTTCAACAATCCTCTAGCTTTATTTATACTTTTCAACAATCCTCTAGCTTTATTTATACTTTTCAACAATCCTCTAGCTTTATTTATACTTTTCAACAATCCTCTAGCTTTATTTATACTTTTCAACAATCCTCTAGCTTTATTTATACTTTTCAACAATCCTCTAGCTTTATTTATACTTTTCAACAATCCTCTAGCTTTATTTATACTTTTCAACAATCCTCTAGCTTTATTTATACTTTTCAACAATCCTCTAGCTTTATTTATACTTTTCAACAATCCTCTAGCTTTATTTATACTTTTCAACATTCCTCTAGCTTTATTTATACTTTTCAACAATCCTCTAGCTTTATTTATACTTTTCAACAATCCTCTAGCTTTATTTATACTTTTCAACAATCCTCTAGCTTTATTTATACTTTTCAACAATCCTCTAGCTTTATTTATACTTTTCAACAATCCTCTAGCTTTATTTATACTTTTCAACAATCCTCTAGCTTTATTTATACTTTTCAACAATCCTCCTTCTGCTTTGAACATTTTTAGCACCTCGTTTTCTCTTCCTCTTTTATTTTTCCTTTTCTTTCCAGTGTCACTTGTTTTATGTTTTTTTTATTAGAGTTTCCATTTCCTCACATACTAAGACATCACATTTTCCCCCCTCTGGCCATTTAGTACCCATTGTTTTGACATTTCTATTAGTTCTTCCTTGCATAGGGGATGCCTAGCGTCCAGAATGTCTACTGCCGTTACTCATTTTTCCAGCCTCTATTTTTGGTCTTCCTACCGTCAGTCTCTTTTATTCCTTTTTCTGTGTTAGGTCTGCTAGTTATTAGTATTTTCTTTAATATTAGTCTGACAGTTTTTTTTTTTATTGCTGCTTTTTCATTTGTTATCTGTTCTAACGCTACTGATATTCTTGTTTCTGGGTTTATTTTCTATTTATTCCTTTAGCTTCCTGTGATATTCATATTTATTCTTTGCTCCCTAGTTTCGTTTTAATGTGCTATTCACTTTATTAAAGCCACTCTCTTTCTTTTGTTCTTAGATTTCTCCGTACTGGTCCAGAGCTAAATCTTCCTAACGGTCTGTTAATTAAGCCCTGGGTGGCTTGACCACACCCTATTCCCTCCTATTGATATCCGTGTTATTTTTCTGTCTCTGATTATTGCACTCGGTCTATTGGTTATTACACCTGTTTCTAGGTTTTTATAATTGTTCTCTCTTTCCTAGTGTATGCTTACTTCAAATGTTATTCATTCTATGTTCCTCTGTACTGTATAGTCTTCTACCTTGCAGCTCAGTATGCAATTTTTAATGGCCTTACCCGGCAATCGCTGATATTGTTTTGACATTTATCTACTATTTTATTTTATAATGTTCATATTTTTTATTTCTCCTGACTTGTTCAAACTTCAACTATTTATATTACTTCAACAGTCTCTCTCATACCATTTACATTCCCCTCTCTCAGTGCAGAACCAGATGCGTCCACTCCGCCAGGTCACACTCAAGTTACTGTTCAGGAGAAGCACGCAACTCTTCCCCCGCCAAGGACAGAAAGCTTTCACACTCACTTTCACAAGCGACCTGCAAATTCATCCCTTTTTTTCTGATTCACTTCCTCGATACAGAAAAGCGGTATTATACAGGGTTTTTTGCCTACCCGAGCAAACTTTATATTTTATTTAACTAGGCAAGTCAGTTAAGAACAAATTCGTATTTTCAATGACAGTCTAGGAACAGTGGGTTAACTGCCTTGTTCAGGGGCAGAATGACAGATTTTTACCTTGTCGGCTCAGGGATTCGATCTTGCAACCTTTCGGTTACTAGTCCAACGCTCTAACCACTAGGCTACCTGCCAATACACTTGATACACTTCCTCAGCACAATAGGCGGTAACCATAGGATTTTTTCCTGTCTGAGCAGTCCTCTGTCGACTATAGAGTGGTAACCTCAGGTCTTTTTGCCTGTCTGAGCAGTCCTCTGTCGACTATAGAGTGGTAACCTCAGGTCTTTTTGCCTGTCTGAGCAGTCCTCTGTCGACTATAGAGTGGTAACCTCAGGTCTTTTTGCCTGTCTGAGCAGTCCTCTATCAATAAATATTATAATACTATAGAGCGGTAACCACAAGTCTTCTATTTCATTTCATTCGACCATACAGATGGACAGTTGCCACTCAAGCGTCGTCCGGGTTAGGGAGGGTTTGGCCGGCAGGGATATCCTTGTCTCATCGCGCACTAGCGACTCCTGTGGCGGGCCGAGCGCAGTGCACGCTGACCTGGTCGCCAGGTGTACGGTGTTCCCTCCGACACATTGGTGCGGCTGGCTTCCGGGTTGGATGTGCATTGTGTCAAGAAGCTGTGCGGCTTGGTTGGGTTGTGTTTCGGAGGACGCATGGCTCTCGACCTTCGCCTCTCTCGAGTCCGTACGGGAGTTGCAGCGATGAGACAAGACTGTAACTACTACCAATTGGATACCACGAAATTGGGGTGAAAAAAATTGGTATATTCAACCTCATGGAACATGCAGATACATGTGTAAACTATAGGCTGATCTGCTTCTACTTATGTATTCTCTGTAAATATTTCAATGAAGTGTTTTGCATCGTACTGGATGCCTAATTGTTTCCTATCTTGGATTACCTGCCATTTTAAGGGTATACCTTCCATTGTCCTCATTTCACCTGTCGTATTGTTACACATATCAATCTTATTTAAGGTCAGGACATGTACCAATCGGTTGACTGGGTGACTGGCTTTTGCAAGTTTCACATTCACAGTTAGTCCTGTTTTTCGACTTCAATAGATATGCGTGCATTCATGTAGGCCTACTTGTATGAGGGAAAACGAGTATGCCTTGCCAAATGCCTTGCCAAATGTTAATTGCATGTAGTCTACAGTAGTATCTGGATGTTTTACCATCTCCTTTCAACTCTTTCCAGATCTGCTCACATTACAACAAGGGCGTTGGTGAGCATGGCTCCTGCAAGTTTAAAACCAGTTGCACCAGCCTCCACCTCTGCCTGCACTTCCTCCAGGGAGACTGTAAGTTTGGTGCTGGATGTAAGAGGGCCCACACATTTGATGCCACCACCTTGAAGATCCTAAATGGCAGAGGATTCAGCCAAGAGAACATCAGGATCCTCGACAAGATCTACAATAACAAATTCATCATCATCGGTCAGGGTCACGAAGAAAAGCCATCTGGTACGGAAATGACAAGGTAGAATCCATGGAAATATCATTGTAATATAATGTAGTAACTGTTTGTCCTGTGTCTAGTTGTAGTACCCTCCCCTGCTCCAGCCATAGAGCCAGTTGGGAAAGAGCGTTCTCGTAAGCCTTCGTCCCGCTCCATCAGTGAGACCGACAGGAATGAAATCTGCCTCTTCTTCATCCGCAGGCACTGCAGCTTCAAAGGTAACATGAACTAAACCTACTTTATCAACATTTTAGGTTACAGTACTGTGTTTGAAGTGTTTACATGTGTTTCTGTGTCTGTGTGTTCTGTCAGAGAAGTGTGTCCGTATCCACTACCACCTGCCTTACAAATGGCAGATCTTAGAGAGAGATGGAGTGACTTGGAGAGACCTGCCCAATGTGGAGGAGATTGAAAAGGCCTACTGTATCCCAGGAAAAGATACAAGGTACAGTTGTCATCATATCAGATTTATTTTTTATTTTTTGAAATACATTAAGTCCTATTTAATGTACTACACTCGACTAGTGACACACTCAATATGGAAGTGGTCTGATGAAGCGGATGCTAAGATACAGGAATGTTTCGCTAGCACAGATTGGAATATGTTCCGGGATTCATCCGATGGCATTGAGGAGTTTACCACGTCAGTCACCGGCTTCATTAATAAGTGCATCGACGATGTCATCCCCACAGTGACCATACCTACATATACCAACCAGAAGCCATGGATTAAGGGAAACATCCTTACTGAGCTAAAGGCTAGAGCTGCCGCTTTCTTGGAGTGGGACACTAATCCAGATGCTTATAAGAAATCCTGCTACACCCTCAGACGAACCATCAAACAAGCAGTGTCAATACAAGACTAAGATATAATCCTACTACACCGTTTCTGACACTCGTCGGATGTGGTAGGGCTTGTAAACTATCACGGATTACAAAGGGAAACCCAACCCAGTGACGCAAGCCTACCAGACAAGCGAAATGCTTTCTATGCTTGCTTTGAGGCTAGCAACATTGAACCATGCATGAGAGCACCAGCTGTTCCGGACAACTGTGTGATCATGTTCTCTGTAGCCAATGTAAGACCGTTAAACAGGTTAACATTCACAGACGGATTACCAAGACACGTACTTGGAGCATACACTGACCAGCTGGCATGTGTCTTCACTGATATTTTCAACCTCTCCCTGAACCTTGTCAGCTCGGGGGATCCAATCTTGCAACCTTACAGTTAACTAGTCCAACGCTATAACCACCTGCCACTCGTTGCACTCCACAAGGAACTGCCTGTTACGCGAATGCGGTCAGCCAAGGTTAGTTGCTAGCTAGCATTAAACTTATCTTATAAAAAACAATCAATCAATCAATCATAATCACTAGTTAACTACACATGGTTGATGATATTACTAGTTTATCTAGGGTGTCCTGCGTTGCATATAATCTGACTGAGCATACAAGCATACAAGTATCTGACTGAGCGGTGGTAGGCAGCAGCAGGCTCGTAAGCATTCATTCAAACAGCACTTTCGTGCATTTTGCCAGCAGCTCTTCGTTGTGCGTCAAGCATTGCGCTGTTTATGACTTCAAGCCTATCAACTCCCGAGTTGAGGCTGGTGTAACCGATGTGAAATGGCTAGCTAGTTAGCGGGGTGCGCGCTAATAGCGTTTCAAACATCACTTGCTCTGAGACTTGGAGTGGTTGTTCCCCTTGCTCTGCATGGGTAACGTTGCTTCGAGGGTGGCTGTTGTCGTTGTGTTCCTGGTTCGAGCCCAGGTAGGAGTGAGGAGAGGGATCGAAGCTATACTGTTACACTGGCAATACTAAAGTGCCTATAAGAACATCCAATTGTCAAAGGTTAATGAAATACAAATGGTATAGAGGGAAATAGTCCTATAATTCCTATAATAACTACAACCTAAAACTTCTTACCTGGGAATATTGAAGACTCATGTTAAAAGGAACAACAAGCTTTCATATGCTCTCATGTTCTGAGCAAGGAACTTAAACGTTAGCCTTCTTACATGGCACATATTGCACTTTTACTTTCTTCTACAACAGTTTGTTTTTGCATTATTTAAACCAAATTGAACATGTTTCATTATTTATTTGAGGCTAAATTGATTTTATTGATGTATTATATTAAGTTAAAATAAGTGTTCATTCAGTATTGTTGTAATTGTCATTATTACAAATAAATTAAAAAAATAGTCAGATTACTCGGGATCGGCTTTTCTGGTCCTCCAATAATCGGTATCGGCGTTGAAAAATCATAATCGGTCAACCTCTAACTCCAACACACACACTACATATGCTCACACACACAAAACATACATACACACACACATGCATATTGACACCACACAGACACTTACACTTACACACACACACTTTCGCACTTTTTAACTCTTCACATACGCTGCTGCAACTAGTCACTTTACCCCTACCTACATGTACATATTACCTTTTTGTCTTATTTTTTATCTCTGCATTGTTGGGAAAGGGCTCGTCAGTAAGTCTTTCCCGTTTTAAAGTCTACACCTGTTGTGTTCGCATGTGACAAAATGTTATTTTATTTGTAAGTCGCTCTGGATAAGAGCGTCTGCTAAATGACTTAAATGTAAATGTAATTTGACTGTTCGATATAGTACAGCATTCTCTCTGTGTTGCCCCTAGTGGAGGTATCCAGCCAGTGAACTTCCTCACCATGACATGTGGAAGGTCTCCAGTGCGTCGTCTGTCCACTGTGTCGTCCGTCACCAAACCTCCTCACTTCATCCTTACCACAGAATGGCTGTGGTACTGGTCGGGTGAGCTGGGACAGTGGATAGAGTATGGCCAGGAGGTCGGTCCAATTAATACTTCTAGTTCCTGTCCTTCAGAGAACAACACAAACAATTGTATTAACATGTTGTTACGTGGTACTTTAGTAACTGCATTACAACTGGTGGCAGGTAGCCCAGTGGTTAGAGAAGCGGCGTGTGAATCCCAGCTCAGACGGGAAAATCTGGTGCGGAATGAGCCTGCAACCGGAGGGTTGTTAGTATTAACCTAGATACCATCACCTGCCGTTGTGCCCTTGCAAGGCACTTCACCACCTATAATTGCTCCATTGGCGCTGTGCTGCGGCTGACCTATTTTGCTTCCAGCCCTTCGGGGGTGATGGGGGGGTGATGTGTGTGTCTCTGGGGGTTGGGTTGTGCATAAAGTCAAGTTTCAGTTCTCTGTTAAGTTAATGGACAATGAAGTACATCTTATACTTGCATAGTAATGGAGTTGAGCAATGCTGTTACTATAGTAACCAGTGTTACTACACAGGAATACGTGCAAGTTGTACCGTTTTAATGTGTTAGGGAATGTTTTCATTGTGGGTTTATCTAAGCCTTGTTCGTGTTCTATGTAGATGTATGATGATAGTAAGGAGAAAGTGGCCTCTGTCACCTCCAAGACCCTGGAGAATGTATACCAAGCTGACTCGGACAGCGAGATTCCATTTGGATCTGGCCATAACCAGTACATTCTCTATTTCAAAGGTACTGTAAACAGTTTGGGACAACTATGTAGCCTTTCAGAAGCTATTTGCCATTGTTACGAAATATAATTTGTTTTCAATAACTTACCTGGTTAAATGTTCGTCAGCAAACAACCCCGTAAACTGTGTTTTGTCATACTAGATGCATTTTGATAGATTCTCTATTTCAGAGATGTATCAGCAGAATGTTAGATTCAAAACCAAAAGAGAGGTTCGTAGGAGACCCTGCTTTCTCTCTGGACTGGATGTGGAGGCCAAGCTTAAGAGGTACAATATGCCTATTGTGACTGTCCTTCATGACTACTGTAGGCCTATGTAATGTTAATGTCCTCCCACACCTTAACTCATGTTCCTCATCTGGGCCTGGTATAGCTCTTCGTTTAGAGCGAAATCCTTCATTGAGATTAGTATTTCATGTTTTCCTTCAAAACATCAGGATATTTACTGACCGTAATACTACTAAAGATTGTACAAGTGTGAGGGAATTTCTGTTGTCTGAAGAGAGAGCCTTGAACTGTACATCTTGTCTCATAAAATCATGAGTTCCTGTAGGTGCTGGGTAGAGGTATTTGGGGGAGACGGTCATGACTCCCTCCTCAGACATTTTGGCAGAACCCCCAGAATATGTTCTATAAGTTAAGATAGGAGACGGTGCCAGACACATGCAGGAACCATGCCTATGTAGCTTGTCTGTGTAAGCAGTATATAAGAGAACTAACGGGACTGCCCCGGTAGAGCTCACTTCAGACCTGTACTTTATGCATCTAAGTTTGACTGTGACCTCTCCAGCTTGCTGTTAATAAAGAATGATTAATTTAAGATTGACTACAGGTGTCCATGGTGGTAATTTCCACGACATAAGTGTACTAGTTTGTTATCTAAAATGTTATCCTTTTCAAAAGGGGCAGTGATTTTGAAATGGAAATGTTGTAGTTTGTAGAGGAAGCCCTGTTGGATATATTTCTGAATCCATCAAAACAGAAAGCTTCCCTTTTGAATTTCCTGTGTTTCTGTCTCCATGGTAGTGGATCTCCAGAGAGCACCAGCTCTTCTACTGTGTCTGTCCCTCCACACTGGGACAAGGGAGCCCTGCCTGACTTCACATACAAGGTACTCCCAGTCATAATATGATGATACGGTTAACCACACACACACACACACACACACACACACACACACACACACACACACACACCATCCAAATGATTCAACTGTTTCCTTCAGCTGGTTCCACTCTTAGGCCTGATGACAGAGTACCAAATGGTGCAGAGTCTGTTCAAATGTACCATGTCCACCAGCACCATCCACAAAATCAACAGGATCCAGAACCCCTCACTCTGGAGGGTCTTCCAGTGGTATGTACACTACACTATGTTAGTGTAGTAGTGAGACAGTTGTAGGTTAGATGTAGCTGTCTCAGTATGACGCACTGAGGCCATCTTTATAAGACCTGAAATTCTACCACCCCTTGTGGTTTAGTTGTTTTAGTTTTTCTGTGGTTTAGTGGTAAAGACGGTAACATTGGAGTGCAGAGGGAATATTTAGGTTTTAAACTGTCCACTTATAGTAGTGCCTCATGGATGTGTTGGTTGGTGTGTTTGTGGCCAGGCAGAAGGAACAGATGAAGGTGAAGAATGGAGGGAAACTTGTGGATGAGAGACACTTGTTCCACGGCACAGAAGTGTCTATCGTAGAGGCCATCTGTGAACAGAACTTTGACTGGAGGGTCTGTGGCATCCATGGATCAAATTATGGCAAAGGTGAATGTTTATACAGCTATATCAATGACTAATATCCACTGCTTCTGAGAAACTTTTTGTGCATGTTATTGTTTTACTCTAACGTGTTTACGATTATTTTCCAGGAAGCTATTTTGCCAGAGATGCCTTGTACTCTAATAGATTCTCCAAGTCTTCGGTCTCTGGCAAGAAGATCATGTTTGTGGCTCTGGTGCTGGTCGGGGAGTTCACTAAGGGAAACAAGGACTACCTTCGCCCCCCTCAGAAAGGCACCAGCAAGGGGCACTACGACAGCTGTGTCGACTCCGAAAGCAACCCAGGCATTTTTGTTGTGTTTGAGAAACAGCAGATTTACCCAGAATTCATCATTGAGTACTCCTAGAATCCACGGTAGTGCGTAGCTTCATGTTTTTCTGAAAACGAGTAATTGTGTGGTCATCAAGTATTTTTTTAGACACGTTGCAAAACGCATCCATTATTGTGGTGGGAGAAAATTATTTGAAAATCATTCTTCAGAATATAAAAACGGTTTAGGGGTTTCTCTTTTACTGGGTTCAAAACTGCTGTTTTGGTGACTTATACCAAGGTCATAGGATTTAGTGCCAATGAATGTGTAATGTTACGGGATTTTTGTGTTTAATGACTAAAATATGTATACATTTGACTTAACATTCAACATTTATGAGTTATAATTCTATGTGTTCCTTGTTAGAAAGAATGGGTTTATCTTCAGACAGGCTAGAATGATGTCTCTACCCAGGGAGGGGAAAGACCTTGAGATGGTTGTAGATAGTTGAACAGGTGGCAGACAGTAATGAGAACTCGAACTGTATTGCCATTGTATCCGAGAGGAGGTTGGACATTAAAACCTATGACATCATTCTTATTATATAACCTGATGTAAAATGTATTATGATCAGTACTCTCGAGAATAAACGCTATTGATTGATTGATTTTAAGACTGGTTTTCTGTCCATTTGGCTGATAATTATCTTACAAATTCTTATTTATGGGCAGAATGTTTTAATTGAATTGGTTAATAAACAGGAATCGAAATTCCTTTAACAGTAAAGGCCCTATGTAACCAGATGTGTACGATGATTGTTATTATGACGACTTGTTGTTTTTCTCTCAGGTAGATGAAACATCAACCTTATTCCTGTAATACGAAAGTACAATATGTGGTGTACCTTACACAAAACATTACTCAACTACTTTAGCTAAAATTTGACAAGTTTTAAATATGTCTTGTCAGTAAAAAAAAAGGCTTTTTTTAATCACATGGCATAACTGTAGCATACTGTTAACTTGATATGTATTTTTCCAAAGTTATACAGTGTGCACATACTGGAATAAAACTTTATTCATGATGTGTCCCATTTCAACATTTATTTCACCATTGCATGTACTCTTCCATAGCATGTCATTTTCCCTTTCAATCAAAAAAAAGATTTTATGAAATTATACTGGTTACACATATTCTTTCCCTGATTTTTTGTTGTTGATCACATCTCATATGCAACATAAAATAGCGGCGCAACACTCCAAATCAACAGAAGTTACACCATCCCATGAGTAAGAAAGGTATACAGTCGAGCTTAAATCATACACAGTGACATGCAAGCTTTTCAACTGAAGAGGCCATGAAAAATGGTAGGTGCAGATATTAAACATCATGGAAAACGGTAGGTGCAGATATTAACATCATGGAAATGGTAGGTGCAGATATTAACATCATGGAAATGGTAGGTGCAGATATTAACATCATGGAAATGGTAGGTGCAGATATTAACATCATGGAAACGGTAGGTGCAGATATTAACATCATGGAAATGGTAGGTGCAGATATTAACATCATGGAAATGGTAGGTGCAGATATTAACATCATGGAAACGGTAGGTGCAGATATTAACATCATGGAAATGGTAGGTGCAGATATTAACATCATGGAAATGGTAGGTGCAGATATTAACATCATGGAAACGGTAGGTGCAGATATTAACATCATGGAAATGGTAGGTGCAGATATTAACATCATGGAAACGGTAGGTGCAGATATTAACATCATGGAAATGGTAGGTGCAGATATTAACATCATGGAAACGGTAGGTGCAGATATTAACATCATGGAAAACGGTAGGTGCAGATATTAACATCATGGAAATGGTAGGTGCAGATATTAACATCATGGAAATGGTAGGTGCAGATATTAACATCATGGAAATGGTAGGTGCAGATATTAACATCATGGAAACGGTAGGTGCAGATATTAACATCATGGAAATGGTAGGTGCAGATATTAACATCATGGAAATGGTAGGTGCAGATATTAACATCATGGAAACGGTAGGTGCAGATATTAACATCATGGAAATGGTAGGTGCAGATATTAACATCATGGAAATGGTAGGTGCAGATATTAACATCATGGAAACGGTAGGTGCAGATATTAACATCATGGAAATGGTAGGTGCAGATATTAACATCATGGAAACGGTAGGTGCAGATATTAACATCATGGAAATGGTAGGTGCAGATATTAACATCATGGAAACGGTAGGTGCAGATATTAACATCATGGAAAACGGTAGGTGCAGATATTAACATCATGGAAATGGTAGGTGCAGATATTAACATCATGGAAATGGTAGGTGCAGATATTAACATCATGGAAATGGTAGGTGCAGATATTAACATCATGGAAACGGTAGGTGCAGATATTAACATCATGGAAATGGTAGGTGCAGATATTAACATCATGGAAATGGTAGGTGCAGATATTAACATCATGGAAACGGTAGGTGCAGATATTAACATCATGGAAATGGTAGGTGCAGATATTAACATCATGGAAATGGTAGGTGCAGATATTAACATCATGGAAACGGTAGGTGCAGATATTAACATCATGGAAATGGTAGGTGCAGATATTAACATCATGGAAACGGTAGGTGCAGATATTAACATCATGGAAATGGTAGGTGCAGATATTAACATCATGGAAACGGTAGGTGCAGATATTAACATCATGGAAAACGGTAGGTGCAGATATTAACATCATGGAAATGGTAGGTGCAGATATTAACATCATGGAAATGGTAGGTGCAGATATTAACATCATGGAAATGGTAGGTGCAGATATTAACATCATGGAAACGGTAGGTGCAGATATTAACATCATGGAAATGGTAGGTGCAGATATTAACATCATGGAAACGGTAGGTGCAGATATTAACATCATGGAAATGGTAGGTGCAGATATTAACATCATGGAAACGGTAGGTGCAGATATTAACATCATGGAAATGGTAGGTGCAGATATTAACATCATGGAAACGGTAAGTGCAGATATTAACATCATGGAAACGGTAGGTGCAGATATTAACATCATGAAAAACGGTAGGTGCAGATATTAACATCATGGAAACGGTAGGTGCAGATATTAACATCATGAAAACGGTAGGTGCAGATATTAACATCATGAAAAACGGTAAGTGCAGATATTAACATCATGGAAACGGTAGGTGCAGATATTAACATCATGAAAAACGGTAAGTGCAGATATTAACATCATGGAAACGGTAGGTGCACATATTAACATCATGAAAAACAGTAGGTGCAGATATTAACATCATGGAAACGGTAGCAGCATTTTAAAGGTGGAAGATTAGCAAATCAATGTGAGGCAAAGATGGAGAAGTCATTAACTTCTTATGGCTGTAGGCGCAGTATTGAGTAGCTTGGATGAAAAGGTGCCCAGAGTAAACTGCCTGCTCCTCAGTCCCAGTTGCTAATATATGCATATTATTATTAGTATTGGATAGAAAACACGCTGAAGTTTCTAAAACTGTTTGAATGATGTCTGTGAGTATAACATAACTCATATGGCAGGCAAAAACCTGAGAGAAAAAAATCCAACCAGGAAGTGGGAAATCTGAGGTTTGTAGGTTTTCAACTCATCGCCTATCGAATACACAGTGGGATATGGGTCAGTTTGCACTTCCTACGGCTTCCACTAGATGTCTGTAAAACCTTGTCTGATGCTTCTACTGTGAAGTGGGGCCGAAGGAGACGGGAATGAGTAAGGTCTGCCATGAGCTGACCATGCTCTGACCATGCGCGTTCACATGAGAGGGAGCTATGTTCCATCACACTTCTGAAGTGGAATTCTCCGGTTGGAACATTATTGAAGATTTATGTTAAAAACATCCTAAAGATTGATTCAATACATCGTTTGACATGTTTCTACTGACTGTTACGGAACTTTTTGACATTTCGTCTGCTTTTAGTGAACGCGCTTCGTGACTTTGGATTTGTTTACCAAAAACGCTAACAAAAGTAGCTATTTGCACATAAATGATGGACATTACCGAACAAAACAAACATTTATTGTGGAAGTGGGAGTCCTGGGAGTGCATTCCGACGAAGATCAGCAAAGGTAAGTGAAGATTTATAATGCTATTTATGACTTTTGTTGACTCCACAATTTGGCGGGTAACTGTGTGGCTTCCTTTTGTGGCTGAACGCTGTTCTTAGATTATTGAATATTGTGCTTTTGCCGTAAAGCTTTTTTGAAATCTGACACAGCGGTTGCATTAAGAACAAGTTTATCTTTAATTCTATGTAAAACATGTATCTTTCATCAAAGATTATGATGAGTATTTCTGTTATTTGACGTGGCTCTCTGCAATTTCTCCGGATATTTTGGAGGCATTTCTGAACATGGCGCCAATGTAAACGGAGGTTTTTGAATAAAAATATGAACTTTATCGGGGAAAAAAACATATATGTATTGTGTAACATGAAGTCCTATGAGTGTCATCTGATGAAGATCATCAAAGGTTAGTGATTCATTTTATCTCTATTTCTGCTTTTTGTGACTCCTCTCTTTGGCTGGAAAAATGATTGTGTTTTTCTGTGATTTTGCGATGACCTAACATAAACAATTAAAATAACGAGGCAATATACAGGGGGTACCGGTACTGAGTCAATGTGCGGGGGTGCAGGTTAGTTGAGGTAATTTGTACAGTAGGTGGGGGTAAAATGACTAGATAATAAACAGTGAGTAGCAGCAGTGTAAAACCAAAGTGGTGGTGGTGGTGGTGGGGGGGGGTCAGTGTAAATAGTCTGGGTAGCCATTTCATTAATTGTTTAGCAGTCTTATGGCTTGGGGATAGAAGCTGTTAAGGAGCCTTTTGGACCTAGACTTGGTGCTCCGGTTACGCTTGCCAGTAGGTGACTGGAGTCTGACAATTTTTGGGGGGCCTTCCTCTGATGACAGGAAACTTGGCCCCAGTGATGTACTGGGCCGTACCCTCTGTTGTGCCTTACGGTCGGATGCCGAGCAGTTGTCATACCAGGCGGTGATGCAACCGGTCGAGATGCTCTCGATGGTGCAGCTGTAGAACTTTTTGAGGATCTGGGGACCCATGCCAAATCTTTTCAGTCTCCTTAGGTGGAAAAGGTGTTGTCGTGTCCTCTTCATGACTATCTTGGTGTGTTTGGACCATGACATAACATTGAGTCAATGCCTGACCTGTTACAATACAATATTATGATTGATTGGATGGATGATTGTGAGGAAGATTAAACTCGCTGGCTTGCCATAGAGCAGTTGGTAGAGACTTTGCAAATCCTTAAAGTGCTAGTTCCTCCAAATTACAAAATAACATTCATTACTTTATCCTGTAAACAGTCTTTGGACAAGGTTATTGCATAGCATTTGGAGACTGGCCAGGTAAACAAAACCAAAGCATGGATCGCAGTCTTACCTTGTCCATAGACTACTTACAGGAAATCCAAAATGTTATTTTGAAATTTGGATGAACTATCCCTTTAACGGGGCAGTGCGGTCAAAAATGTGATTTTCCAGTTCTTGTAATGATATTTCCACGAGTTTTTGGCCCACAGCATGACGTCACAATCTTATCTGATTATTCTGACCAATGACCATTAATCTTTTATTTACTTATGTGTCCTACTTTGAAGGGGTAAGCAGGGTAGACTCTAGAGTAGACGATCCTATCCGCCAATCAGGGCTGAGTATGTAAATATATTTACATTTGTATCAAACCGCCCACACGATCACACAGCATTTCGATGGCAAAATGATAGAAAACTGTTATTTTCATTAAATAAACAAACACAGTGATTTATTAGACATACAATGATGATTTAATAGTTCACGGGCATGTTAACATCAATAGTCCAATATGAATTTATACAGAGGTCAAAGTGTGTTGTTGTTCTATTGTACTCAGAACAGCCTTTTCCACAGTCTTCCCCTCCCCCCAACCAGAGAGGAAGAGGCGAAGCGAGAGGTTTCACTCTCGCCAAAATAAGCCCGTTTCTATGGCAAAATAAGCCCGTTTCTATGGACTTATTTTGGACTTAAGCTTGTCGCCTGCCTTCCCGCCTTTGGGACAACGACTCCCATTGTTAGGGCGGAGACATGAGCAATGTGATTTCCCCCAGCCTGCTTCTTTCTCTCTTTCTCTCTCTTGCTAGTCCTGCAGAATCACACTGGCGATCGATGTGCCATTGGCAGGGGCCTCGGGGGCCTTAATGATGTGTTGACCTCTGTCCAGCACACTGCCTGATTAAAAAGGTGAGCCGCCCCTGGCCCAACCTCACTTTTCATGTGCTAATGGTCATTTACCATAGTAATGCTGCTGCTCCTCTGTACACTTCACTCAGCCCGGTCCATCAAGACACAGGGATAGGCACGTGAATTTAGATCTTCTAGTTAAAGAAGAGGTTAATGCTAGCCCGGTCCTAGATCTGTTTGTGCTGTCTTGCCAACTATCTAAAGGGACAGCATCAAACCGGTGAGAATGACCATAGAAGTTAGCAAAACAGCAAAAACAGATCTGGGACCAGGCTAGGTTAGTGATACTTTATGTTTATCCTTAAAATAAGCTCATTCATTGGATGGATGATGTATCAGTTTCATAAGAGCCGATAAAGGAGAACAGAGCTTCTATTCTTCTTGTGCAGGGGGAGTCACTGGTTCTCCCTCTGTCTCTCTTTTAGTGATTTTCACATAGATGCCATTCTTAGGACCGAGCGTGGTGTGAGACTTCAACTCCAGAGGAACCTGGAACATAAAGAACAATATAGGGCAGAGGTTAGAGAGAGCAAGGTCACAGCATAGACCGAGCTGTCTACATGTGACTCAAACTGGGACTCAAGCAAACAAACGGCATCAACGCTGCACTGCACTTGACTTTTAAAGTCCATTTCCCAGACATTCTCAAAGATCGCATCTGCACTAAACGTCTCGGATGTCTGCTCAAGCGTAAATTACCTTTAAACGTCAAGTGAAGTATGGTTTGTTGGAATCTTAGCCTCTGTATTTCAATATTTTAATGAAATCAACTAAATGACCTTTAAACACTTAGGTTGAGATAAGTGCCAAAAGAAGGGCCATCGCAGGTTGAACCCACCTTAGTGTCTGTGCTGGCCACGATGTTGAACTTCCTGAAGACGCGCACCAGGGCCATCTTGATCTCCAGCTGGGCCAGCCTCATGCCCACACAGCTGCGGGGCCCCGCCCCAAACGGCAGGTACACAAAAGGGTGTCTGCTGGCCTTGGCCTCCGCTGTGAATCTGCATGGGAGAGAGTAGAGGCCTTTAGTGGTCAGTCTGGAGTACACTCTGATAGCGTGCTAGTCAAATACACTTGAACGTGCATTCTGCATTGTATCATTACTTGTGTCAATGTAAAAGCACTCCCCGTTGTACAGAACACCCACAGTGGGACATAACGTGAGGCAATGACTGAGTGTAGCTGTGCTGTGTAACGATGTAACTGTGCTGGGACTTGTCTACTGTATCTCTATGCTAGACCCATAGTAATGGAACAAGAATACTGAGCTACAGTAGACTGACTGTCTCCTACCTGTCAGGGATGAACTTTTCTGGCTCGGGCCAGTACTCTGGATCATAATGCAGATAGCCTGCAGGGATCTCCAGAGTGGCTCCCTTCGGTAGGAACTGTCCGTTGACCATGCAGTCCTCGTCTACGTCCCGGGCAAACCTGAAACAAAATGGCTGCTCAGTTTCAACAATGCAAATAAGAAATGGTGAACTGTGGAAACATGGGGGACATGGCCATGTACAGTACATAAGATAAGTTTATTGGTCGCATCCATAGTTTAGCAGGTGTTATAGTGGTGCAGTGAAATGTTATGTTACTAGCTCCTAACAATGTAAATGTCAAACAGCTACAATTTTAAGATTTTTTTTTTATAAAAAAGAAAGAAATCAAGAACAGGGGGATGAATCCAATTAGTATCAAAATGCAATCTACGCACATGTACACCAGGGGAATTTACACAAGCTAAACTAAGAATGATATGTACGGCAGCAACTATATTACAGAGAGCTATAACCCAGTTTATAAATACAAATATGCGGTGTGTATGAACAGTGTAACTAAAATACAATGTCCAGTAGGAGAAATATTAGAATAAGCTATGTCGGGATTGGGAATCATTCTAAACATACATAAACAGACCTGAAACCAGGAGGATAGAGACGCAGAGCCTCGGATATGACCATGTCTAGATATTTCAGATCCTGCACATTGGTATAATCTGGTGAATCCTACAAGATAAAAGGAACACAAAAGCATTTATGTAAGTTACATTGTATTTACTTTGGTACCAAACAATCCCTATAACATCAATACTGAAAGCAAGCAAATCCAAGGAAGACCAGGAGCTAAGTGCAATTTAAACTTGTGCCAGCAGAGAGCAGCAAAACACCACGTTCTTCAGGTTACAGCTATGAGGTTATTTGGAGAGCATGGCTAAGAATAGAAGAGTTTGGCATAGGCTGCACCAAACAAATCACAAAGAAGAACTAGAGCATGGTTGTATGAATGATGAGAGTGACTGAGTGGACATTAAACACTGTTAAACACTGACTATGTGTAGTGCAGCTGAACGACCCTCTGTCCCTAAAACAATGCTAGACGTGTGTGTGTGTGTGTGTGTGTGTGTGTGTGTGTGTGTGTGTGTGTGTGTGTGTGTGTGTGTGTGTGTGTGTGTGTGTGTGTGTGTGTGTGTGTGTGTGTGTGTGTGTGTGTGTGTGTGTGTGTGTGTGTGTGTGTGTGTGTGTGTGTGTGTGTGTGTGTGTGTGGAGGGTTGGAAGGCCAGTCACTGCCATGCAGAGAGAGTGTGTGTGTGTGTGGGGGCCGGTGAAGAGCCTGTGCAAGACGGCTCCATTGTCTAGCCTTGCTGTCGCTTCTCATTGGGCGCCACACAGATCCCAAGGGGAATGACATGTCCCTAATGAGCACTAAGAGTTAACGCAGCTCTCTGCTCCACTGATAAAGCCTAGCAGCCGCCAGACCTGTTGTGTAAGATGGGCATCTTACCACGAGAGAGGGAGAGAGAGAGACATATAGAGAGAGAGAGAGACATATAGAGAGAGGGAGGGAGAGAGACATATAGAGAGAGGGAGGGAGAGAGACATATAGAGAGAGAGAGAGAGAGACATTTAGAGAGAGGGAGGAAAACAACGAGAGGTGTGAGAGAGAGAGAAAAAGACCTTCAGAACAGAAAGACAGTGAGTTCTAGCGAGGTCTGCCTGCAGTGCACTTTCTGCCTGCAGTGCCGGGTGTAGCTAATGATTATTCAAGAGATTCTCCGGTCATTTTTATACTTTTTAGCCAGAAGTTCTGAAAGTAGCGCGCACGAGCCAGAAGTTGTCCCCTAAAAGTGCGTACTGCGTCACAATATGTGCAGATATGTGCTACACGTCATTACTCTCTCTCTCGCTCTGCTGTGGGTGCATCTGACTAGCTATCACTCAAATGACGGGGAGCTGAAGCTCATTGGTTGAAATCAAATTGCTAGGGGGCTGGCCTACATGGAGGGAAATGTAGGGAAAATGGCACAGTACTTCTGAGAAAAACAGATGCTTTCAAACTAGGGATTCCGTGGCTAATTGAGGTAAGACAGTAATTCTGCTCATAGATTATACACGTATGAACTACACATTGACACATCCAGCCCAAAGTGGGAGGTTTAACAAATACTTACACTACATGACCAAAAGAATGTGAACACCTGCTCATCAGACATCTCATTCCAAAATCATGGGCATTAATATGGAGTTTGTCCTCCACTCTTCTGGGAAGGCTTTCCGCTAGATGTTGAAACATTTCTGCGGGGACTGATGTTGGGTGATTAGGCCTGGCTCACAGTTGGCATTCCAATTCACCCCAAAGGTGTTTGATTTGGTTGAGGTCAGGGCTCTGTTCAGGCCAATCAAGTTCTTCCACACCGATCTCGACAAACCATTTCTATATGGACCTCGCTTTGTGCACGGGGGATTGCCATGCTTAAACAGGAAAGGACCTTCCCCAAACTGTTGCCACAAAGTTGAAAGCACAGAATCATCTACAATGTAATTGTAAGCTGTAGCGTTAAGATTTCCCTTCACTGGAACTAAGGGGCCTAGCCTGAACCATGAAAAACAGCCCCAGACCATTATTCCTCCTCCACCAAACTTTACAGTTGGCACTTTACATTGAGGCAGGTAGCGTTCTTCTGGCAACCGCCAAACCCAGATTCGTCCGTCAGACTGCCAGATGGTGAAGCATGATTCATCACTCTAGAGAAGGTATTTCCACTGCTCCAGAATCAAATGGCGACAAGCTTTACACCACTCCAGCCAACGCTTGGCATTGAGCACAGTGATCTTAGGGTGTTGTGAGGCTGGTCGGCCATAGAAACCCATTTCATGAAGCTCCCAACGAACAGTTCTTGTGCTGAGGTTTCTTCCAGAAGCAGTTTGGAACTCGGTTGTGAGTGTTGCAACTGAGCACAGAAGCTTTTAACGAACTACGCGCTTCAGCACTAGGCGGTCCTGTTCTGTGAGCTTGTGTGGCCTACCACTTCGCAGCTGAGCCGTTGTTGCTCCTAGATGTTTCCACTTCACAATAACAGCACTTACAGTTGACCGGGGCAGCTCTAGCAGGGCAGAAATTTGACGAACTGACTTGTTGGAAAGGTGGCATCCTATGACGGTGCCACGTTGAAAGTCACTGAGCTCTTCAGTAAGGCCATTCTACTGCCAATGTTTGTCTATGGAGATTGCGTGGCTGTGTGCTCAGCAACAGGTGTGGCTGAAATAGCCGAATCCACTAATTTGAAGAGGTGTCCACATACTTTTGTATATGTAGTTTATTAGTCGTCAAAGTTCCAGAGCGTGTTTTTACTGCAAGACCAGGGGAGGGGGAGCGGGCGCGTTGTGCTTTTCTACTTATGCAGATTCAATGACAATAACTTATCCGAATCCTGCGGGCCGGAATAACAAAGCTAACTCAACAAGTTGATCGGGAACACATTGGCCCCAGCGTGTTTGGTTTGGTTTTACTATCCTTGTGGGGACCATAAAGGTGCATCAGACATCCTGGTTCTGCACCACAGGGCCTGACACAGAGCATAGTGGTGGGAGGTGCATCAGACATCATGTCTCAGCTCTTTAGCCATCAAATTCAGCCCATTGAATGTTCCAACAGCACACAGAAACGTCGAGAAAACATACTCCCTTGCAATGAGGGCATGTTTTGCAACGGAAAATGAAAACAAGCATTTGTTATTGGTCAAGTTCATGTTTTCTCCCTGTTTCTCCCATTTGGTGCCTAATGAATATGACCCAGGTATCACACACAGGAAAGCTGCTGATGAGCAGTGTTCTATAACAAAAGGGTCAGGGTTGACTGATCTGACCACCCTGACCTTTCTCCTTACAGGGATCACAGACAGACAGAGAGGGAGAGAGAGATAAAGAGAGAGGGAGATGTTTTATTTATTTATTTAACCTTTAACTAACTAGACAAGTCAGTTAAGAACAAATTGTTATTAAAATGACGGCCTACCAAAAGGGAAAAGGCCTCCTGCGGGGACAGGGGGCCTGGGATTAAAAATAAAAATATAGGACAAAACACACATCACAACATGATACAGAGAGAGAGAGAGATGGGAGGAAGGGAGACAGAGAGAGAGAGTGAGAGAGAGGGGGTAGAGGGAGGGAAGGAGGAGAGAGTTTGAGAGAGAGGGGGTAGAGGGAGGGAAGGAAGAGAGAGAGTGAGAGAGAGGGGGTAGAGGGAGGGAAGGAGGAGAGAGAGTGAGAGAGAGGGGGTAGAGGGAGGGAAGGAGGAGAGAGAGTGAGAGAGAGGGGGTAGAGGGAGGGAAGGAAGACAGAGTGAGAGAGAGAGGGGGTAGAGGGAGGGAAGGAGGAGAGAGAGTGAGAGAGAGGGGGTAGAGGGAGGGAAGGAAGAGAGAGTGAGAGTGGAAGGGAGAGGGATGGATTGAGAGACAACAGACAATGACAGACAGACACAAGGGAGGAGGCATCTGGAGCCAGGGTTGCGTTCACACTGACTCCCAGGCAGAATAAATACAGAATATTTCCGGTCTGATAAGCGTGGTGTGCTAGGCCCTGTGTGGAATCATAGCCCTCCCCCCAAACAAAGCACAACATGAAGCCAGACAGGAATGACAGAGGGAGCTGGAGCGGCACTAAGCGGCTAATGGATGGAGGGACTGGGTGTCGAGGAGAGGAACCCCGCTCTGTCTGTTGCCTGTCCTGGGGACGTCCAGAGGGCACAGGGGCATTGGAGTGTGTTCTGAGCACACCCCCCCACAAACCCCCCCCACAAACCCCCTTAAGCATCTGAGTTCCTGAGTTGGTTTGATGTCTGCTTGACTGCATGTGGTACATTGAAAACAATGTCAGAGCTCTTCCAATGATAACGTCCAGCAAGAATGCACTTTGAGACCCTTTCCAGTCTCCAGTCAACCTGAGCTCACTTAAAAACCTTCCAGACCTTCTTTTGAGGCTCTCCGAGGCCCTTCCAGACCCCATCAGAGGACCAGCTCTTCCTAAAAGACACGGATCAGTGTTTTAAAGGGCAGAGCAGCAGCAGGGGGGCCGAGGTCATGATAGGAGTCCGAGCCGTTCCATAAAGCCTGCTGTTTGATCTCCTATCATCTACTGTTACTGACAGGTCTACCTCCCACACCTCAGCAGCAGGAGACCTGTCCAGCCATCGAGTGTACGACTAGCTAAAGGTAGCCTTCTGTCAAGGCACAAAACCATTGATTCAAATGTAGGTGAAAAAAGCTGTTCTTGGCACCATACAGGGGGTGTCAAATCCTGGTGAATCCCTTTAAATCATTGGTTCTAGTGTAAAAGACGTCAAACTAATGCAGCCCAAAGGAAAGAGAGATTTGACAGGTATGCTGGGTAGAAAATAATCTCCATTTGACATGTCTGTCTAAAGAGGGGTAGCCTAACTCTGACTCCGCAGGTCTTGAGATCCACCCATTTATGTAACAGAAGCCAGTTGAACAGTGTCCCTCGACTGGCGTCTCTGACACTCACACAGGTACTACAACATCCACCAAAGCACGGATAAAGTCATGATGGCCTGTTGGGTAGGTAGTCCCCCAAGACTAGCCTTCAACATCTGAGTATTTCAGGTAAAGCACTTTAAACACAGAACAAGCAGAAGGTACATGAGGAAGTATCACATTTACTGCATTTCACTGAAATTCGAAATTCATTGAAGACGGAAAGTCCCGCTATGTTCAAAGCATCAAAGGAATCACCCTGAAAACACAGAGGATTATTTTACTGTTACTTCACCAGACACATTTCAAAGCCACTCAGAGTCTAATATTCACCTCTTCTCTGCTGCAAAATGAGATTCATTTCTGCACAGCCGGAAAGTGAGACTCCAAAGTAGTCGGCCTTCAAAGTGCCTGTGTGTTTATTTCTATTTCTCTCCCCCTCTTCATTACAGGGGCCTATTTGGAGGAGAAAAACAAGTCATTACTGTGTTGAATATGGGAGCTGTAACCCTCCCTTTCATGCCTAGTTTGCCTCAGTGGCTCTAGCTTTCATGTCCTGTGGCCTACTACCACACAGTGTGGTTGCGTCCCAAATGGCATCATATTTCCCTATATAGTGCCTACTTTTAACCAGTAGTAGTGCACTATATAGGGAATAGGGTGCTATTTGAGATGCAACCTCTGTGTCTGGCCTTGCCGCCCAGTCTTTCCGGTTTATTTACATTCTATTGCCCCCATTTGAAGGCCAGGGCCTGGGGAGGCACTGAGACATAGGTGCGTTGGACACGCACACACATAGACACAAACACAAACACACACATAGACACAAACACACACAGCCTCATCGAAGTGATCGCACCGCGGCCCCCTTATCTCCGCTGTATCCTGCAGGCGGGGTTGCCACAGCAACGGTTACTTATGGTTATTGATAGTGATAGAGGCGTATATGTTCAAACAAGAGATGTGGCTTTGGGGGATTGTTAATACACAAATGCAATGACTGTCGGTTTGCATTGTCTTCTAATAGCGAGGAACAAAGAGAGAGAAAGAGGAAAGAGAGAGTTAGATAGGGGAGAGAGAGATATGAGAGAGAAACAGATAGGGGAGAGAGAGAGAAATAGATAGGGGAGAGAGAGATAGGAGAGACAGAGCGAGATAGGGGAGAGGGAGAGACAGGAGAGAGAAATAGATAGGGGAGAGAGAGAGAGATAGATAGGGGAGAGAGAGATATAGGAGAGAGATAAAGATAGGAGAGAGAGAGAGATAAGAGAGAGAGATAGGAGAGAGGGAGAGACAGGAGAGAGAAATAGATAGGGGAGAGAGAGATATAGGAGAGAGAGAGAAATAGGAGAGAGAGAAAGATAGGGGAGAGAGAGAGGGAGAGCTAGGGGAGAGAGAGAGAGAGATATAGGAGAGAGAGAGAAATAGGAGAGAGAAAGATAGGGGAGAGAGCTAGGGGAGAGAGAGAGAGAGAGGGGAGAGAGATAGGGGAGAGAGAGAGGGAGAGCTAGGGGAGAGCGAGAGAGAGAGGGAGAGAGAGAGAGATAAACTCAGCAAAAAAAGAAGCGTCCCTTTTTCAGGACCCTGTCTTTCAAACATAATTCGTAAAAATCCAAATAACTTCACAGATCTTCATTGTAAAGGGTTCAAAAACTGTTTCCCATGCTTGTTCAATGAACCATAAACAAATAATGAACATGCACCGGTCGTTAAGACACTAAAAGCTTACAGACGGAAGGCAATTAAGGTCACAGTTATGAAAACTTAGGACACTAAAGAGGCTTTTCTACTGACTCTGAAAAACACCAAAAGAAAGATGCCCAGGGTCCCTGTTCATCTGCGTGAACGTGCCTTAGGCATGCTGCAAGGCGGCATGAGGACTACAGATGTGGCCAGGGCAATAAATCGCAATGTCCATACTGTAAGACGCCTAAGACAGCGCTACAGGGAGACAGGACGGACAGCTGATCATCCTCGCAGTGGCAAACCATGTGTAACAACACCTGCACAGGATCGGTACATCCGAACATCACACCTGCGGGATAGGTACAGGATGGCAACAACAACTGCCTAAGTTACACCAGGAACGCACAATCCCTCCATCAGTGCTCAGACTGTCCGCAATAGGCTGAGAGAGGCTGGACTGAGGGCTTGTAGGCCTGTTGTAAGGCAGGTCCTCACCAGACATCACCAGCACCAACATCACCTATGGGCACAAACCCACCGTCGCTGGACCAGACAGGACTGGCAAAAAGTGCTCTTCACTGACAAGTTGCGGTTTTGTCTCACCAGGGGTGATGGTCGGATTCTCGTTTATTGTCGAAGGAATGAGCGTTACACCGAGGCCTGTACTCTGGAGCAGGATCGATTTGGAGGTGGAGGGTCCATGTGACAGCATCATCGGACTGAGCTTGTTGTCTTTGCAGGCAATCTCAACGCTGTGCGTTACAGGGAAGACATCCTCCTCCCTCATGTGGTACCATTCCTGCAGGCTCATCCTGACATGACCCTCCAGCATGACAATGCCACCAGCCATACTACTCGTTCTGTGCGTGATTTCTTGCAAGACCGGAATGTCAGTGTTCTGCCATGGCCAGCGAAGAGCCCGGATCTCAATCCCACTGAGCACGTCTGGGACCTGTTGGATCGGAGGGTGAGGGCTAGGGCCATTCCACCCAGAAATGCCCAGGAACTTGCAGGTGCCTTGGTGGAAGAGTGGGGTAACATCTCACAGCAAGAACTGGCAAATCTGGTGCAGTCCATGAGGAGGAGATGCACTGTAGTACTTAATGCAGCTGGTGGCCACACCAGATACTGACTGTTACTTTTGATTTTGACCCCCCCCCCCCCCCTTTGTTCAGGGACACATTATTCCATTTCTGTTAGTCACATGTCTGTAACTTGTTCAGTTTGTCTCAGTTGGTATATCTTATGTTTATACAAATATTTACACATGTTAAATTTGCTGAAAGTAAACGCAGTTGACAGTGAGAGGATGTTTCTTTTTTTGGGGGTTCAGAGAGAGAAGGATAGGGGGAGAGAGAGCATGTCTGTGCTCTCTGCAAACACAAAGCAAACCACAGAGAATCTCTCTGTGTGATTTAACAGAACTAATATATCACAACTGGTTAATCCTAATCTTCTCCATCAATCTAAATACCAATAATGATGTGAAATATGTGATTTGATTTCACAGTAAAAGAACATAAACCTAAACACAACAATAATAAAGAGAGAGAGAGAGAGAGAGAGAGAGAGAGAGAGAGAGAGAGAGAGAGAGAGAGAGAGAGAGAGAGAGAGAGAGAGAGAGAGAGAGAGAGAGAGAGACAGAGACAGAGAGAGGGAGAGAGAAAGAGAGGGAGAGAGAGAGAGAGAGAGAGAGAGAGAGAAAGAGAGAGAGACAGAGAGAGAGAGACAGAGAGAGAGAGACAGAGAGAGAGACATTCATTGCTAACCAATCCATCTCAACTCAAAGCTATGTTAACACCAAAGAAATAGAATTAACTAGAACAAACCAAGCCCTTCAGACCACAGCAATTTGCCTGGAACACTCAGGGGTACACTCAACATGTCCGCTGGTCCACCCATCACAGAACACAGAGACACATGGGAATCCCCTTTCTAGTAATTCTATTGCTATGATAACGCTCCACTCCTCTGACCATCCCTATTATGGGGCTGTGAACTCCCAGCTTCTCTAATGGGTCTATTTCACTCATCACCCAGCACCACTCAACCTCCCCTCTCTGCCTCTGATGGAGTCAATAACCACACAGCAGCCCAATGTTGGACTGGATTCATCCGAACGGCCCCTGGGACCACTCTCTACATGGAGGGAGATGGATAGATGATATAGATAGAGGTTGTAATGGCAGGTTACAGGCCACACCACACTCATAGCAATAATACAGTAGCAGGCTTTTACAAAGGAGAGCTTGGATTTCAGAGGTGTCCACTGTCTATTATGCTTATACTACAGCAAGGCACACACTATTGCTTACTGCTATGAAATACATCCCAGCGTGCTATATTCCATCTCAAAGTGTCATGGAAAATACATTCTGTAGTACAGTATGTTGTGAGGAACTGTTTGAAAGAATAAGCAACTGTAATGCTATCATTGCCTCGAGAGACACCACAGGGAAGGCAGCCTGAACCTCCGTATGATCCGCTGCTCACAGAATGGCAGAAGTGTCACATCTCTCTCCCTCATTACGCAAGCTGAAGACAGTATTTAGTGAGGACAGGCCGAGAGAAAAAGAGAGACAGAAAAGAGGGGGCGAGAGAGAGGACCCCGTTGCCACAGCTGTAGAGCTTGCTGGTTGTTAACCATGACGGCCTCGTGACAGCTGTTGACTATCGGCACACATCAGTCAGAGAGAGAGAGAGCAGCCATGGCAGAGTTACTCAAAACATTTTGTTTATGGCAATTTAACACTGGCATATTAAAGCCCTTCTTATCCCACAAGCCCTTGCTTTGTTATGGGGCCCTTATGAAGACAGCAGCATTCTGTTTCTCTCAATCACTCCAGTGCAGTGGATCATTTAATTCTCTAGAACAGCTCCCTTTCTTCCTGATATCGTACCGGTACTGTTTTGGTTTATTGTATCTGCCCTAGCTGTCACGCTGCAATTCCACTTTTAGCTGCCAATGTATAAAATACAACTATAATACTGTCTATACTAACTACAGTTGAAGTCGGAAGTTTACATACACCTTAGCCAAATACATTTAAACTCAGTTTAAATGATTTCTTTTGATGTTCCCATGATGTCAAGCAAAGAGGCACTGAGTTTGAAGGTAGGCCTTGAAATACATCCACAGGTACACCTCCAATTGACTCAAATGATGTCAATTAGCCTATCAGAAGCTTCTAAAGCCATGACATCATTTTCTGGAATTTTCCAAGCTGTTTAAAGACACAGTCAACTTAGTGTATGTAAACTTCTGACCCACTGCAATTGTGATACAGTGAATTATAAGTGAAATAATCTGTCTGTAAACAATTGTTGGAAAAATGACTTGTGTCATGCACAAAGTAGATGTCCTAACCGACTTGCCAAAACTATAGTTTGTGAACAAGAAATGTGTGGAGTGGTTGAAAAACGAGTTTTAATGACTCCAACCTAAGTGTACGTAAACTTCCGACTTCAACTGTATATACTGTATACACCCAGCAATAAACAAGGGAACGCTTTTCAAAATCCCTTTACATGGATGCTAAACCCTTTCCCATCCTCCATGACATACCGTAACTACGCAGCAGGCCACATTTCAAAAACAGATATTCAGACAACTCTTAGACAGGACACAAATATGTTATCAATGGCTGTTTACTCAATGTATCACGGGGACTCAGCGAGATTGTTGCCCTTCCCTGTGCAAAGCCGTCAGGGGGAGAATTATGTGGGCATGAATGATTCTATAGAGATTCAGTAGAGATTCAATAGAGATTCAGTAGAGATTCAATAGAGATTCAGTAGAGATTCAATAGCGATGACCCTATGGGACGGGGCCAGACGTCATTACTGAGACCCGTGGTTGGCCCCTGTAGAACACACACGAGAGGGAGACAGAGAGGGAGACAGAGAGGGAGACAGAGCCAGGAGCCTGCAGGATGACTGACTGGCTGGGGAAGATATTAAGCCCCAGCCTTTCTCAAGGATCAGCCTGAGCTCTCAATCCACCCTCTTTCATGGGGGCATGCGCCTCTCCTTCTCTGTCTCCCTCTCTGTCTCCATCTCTGTCTCCCTCTCTTTCTCCCTCTCTGTCTCCCTCTCGGTCTCCTTCTCTGTCTCCCTCTCTGTCTCCCTCTCTGTCTCCATCTCTGTCTCCATCTCTGTCTCCATCTCTGTCTCCTTCTCTGTCTCCCTCTCTGTCTCCCTCTCTGTCTCCCTCTCTGTCTCCCTCTCTGTCTCCCTCTCGGTCTCCTTCTCTGTCTCCCTCTCTGTCTCCCTCTCTGTCTCCCTCTCTGTCTCCCTCTCTGTCTCCCTCTCTGTCTCCCTCTGTGTCTCCCTCTCTGTCTCCCTCTCTGTCTCCCTCTCGGTCTCCCTCTCTGTCTCCCTCTCTTTCTCCCTCTCTGTCTCCCTCTCTGTCTCCCTCTCTGTCTCCCTCTCTGTCTCCCTCTCTGTCTCCCTCTCGGTCTCCTTCTCTGTCTCCCTCTCGGTCTCCCTCTCGGTCTCCCTCTCGGGCTCCCGCTCTTTCTCCCTCACTTTCTCCCTCACTTTCTCCCTCTCTGTTTCCCTCTCTGTTTCCCTCTCTGTCGCCCTCTGTTTCCCTCTCTGTCTCTCTTGCTTTCTCCCTCGCTTTCTCCCTCGCTTTCTCCCTCTGTTGTCTTTTCCCGGTGACGTGACAGACATTGCTGATCAGCGAGCACAGAGAAACGTGACTGCAGGGACAGTCCTGTCGCACACATGCACGCGCAGATACAGACACACACACACACACACAAATGTGATAGCTCGCATGGATGCATGCATACAGACACACACACACCATCTTCAATCCTCTAAATCTATACTGGTCCTCTATATCTATTACCACCTGCATCTTCACACACAACCAGCCCTCCTTCAATCAACACTGTGTGCAACAAGCATTCAACACAAGGTGATTCAGAAATCTGAAGGTTCAGATTCATATCAGCATTTCCTTTTACATTTACATTTTACATTTACATTTAAGTCATTTAGCAGACGCTCTTATCCAGAGCGACTTACAAATTGGTGCATTCACCTTATGATATCCAGTGGAACAACCACTTTACAATAGTGCATCTAACTCTTTTAAGGGGGAGGGGGGGGTTAGGAGGATTACTTTATCCTATCCTAGGTATTCCTTAAAGAGGTGGGGTTTCAGGTGTCTCCGGAAGGTGGTGATTTACCTCGCTCCGTCTTTCAAACTGATTCTCCCTATCCTTCTCTCGTTCTTTCTCCACCCCCACCTTCCCTTTAACCATTTCCTTGCTCTAAATATAAATACTTTTCTGACCTCCTTCTCCCTCTCTCTCTCTCTCTCACTACTTCCCCCCCTATCTTCTTTCATCCCTCTCTCCCTCATTCCTTCTCTCTCTACTAGTGCGAGGTCAGGTTTCAGGGTCAGGGAGTCTTAGTGATGGAGATGAGAGGCTCTATGCGGCCCTACTCAAATCCCTCTGTCTCTCCTTCTCCATACCTCCGTTCCTCCTCAACCCCCCCCCCCCTCCTCCTCCTCAAGTAATCAAGAGGACAGTGGCTTTTCAGGATCATCTGAACAATGCCCCACGGGAAGGGAAGGATGTTAAGGAGGGAGGGAGAGAGGAAAGGAAGGAGAGATGTTCACACAGCCCGGTCCTCATTTCATCCAGTCTATTGAAAAGAGAATAGAAAAGCTGCGAAGAGCGGTGGATGATAGGAGAGAGCAGAAATACCAGCTGCTGCTGCCTTACTGGAATGAACTGGTGAAAAAGCCCTGTAGAGATCACAGGATCAGCCCCCAAATAGAATGCTGTAGCCTGGATTCACAGACCTTGGACCAGAACAGGAACATGGACTTTGTCTGCAGCTCAATGAAGGGAGACCACTTTCTTGGGCACTCAATATCAATAAATAAAGTTACTCTGTTATATTCTCTAAATATGAAACTTGCCATAAAACATGACCAAGTGCACTGAGGATGTTCAGATCGTTGCATCTACAGCACAGTTGGTGGTATATGGATGGAATCTACCAAAAGGGAACGTATTATCAGTATACTGTAGTTCACAGGCACTGTAAGACCCCTGACTGTGTTAGAGAGAGTACTAATGATTTCACATTCGGAAAGCCATACATTTATGTGGGCGCAGCCTTGGAACCGCAAACAGATCAAATTGGATCACTGCTGCTTTGACTGCCCCCAGGGTTGTTCTCATAGCCTTGTGACGATCATGTGTCAATATCAGGTTATATCATTTCTGAGGGATGACGATTTTATTTTCGTGCGCAACTAAAGAATTAGATAGAATTTCTCAGAATGAGTTTCTCTGTTGTCGGGCTGGATACATATGTTTAACATCACCAATAAATGAAAATGGGGCAATAAGATGAGCGACATAAGTAGGGGTTATAGGAACCATACGATGCATTGTTTATCATGTAGTTCAGAACGCCTTGGGAACCCTGAGGTTAACAGAAGAAAACAGGCTGTATTGAGGAGGGACTACCTAGTACTTGTCCAATAAGAAACGCTTGTTTTCATTTTCTGTTGCAAAGGTGTGCACCAATGAATACAACCCTACTGTGTGCTGTGTGTGCAGGAGCATTGGCAACTCTCTCTCTGTGTCTCTGTGTCTCTCTCACAGTTTCTCTGTCTCTTTCTTGTGGTTTCTCTCCCTGCTCGTTATGAAGAATAACCTCTCAAAAACCGGCCTGTAGCCTATGTCTGAGAGATGCACAATAGAGTTTGTGCCAAATGAGTTCACATTTCAGCATGAGTGATGTTTTGACCTTTGACCTGAGCTGTGGGCAGAGGTTCAGAGAAAGCCCAAAGCCTCCTGCTCCCCCTGCCAGGCCTGGCATCGTGCCATAGGCTTACAGCAGCTCTCACTTCTTTATGGCAGGCAGCCCTTACCTCTGCAACATCTATAGAGACTAGCTCCAGAACGTATAACCTTTTATCTGTAACTTAAACAATAGATGACAAGCTCTCTATTGTACTGCTATAGTAAACACTGAACCCTGTACCCTCTCTCTCTCTTTCTCCTCCATCTCCACAATGAACCCTGTACCCTCTCTTTGCACACTCAATCCTCTCTCTCTCTCTCTCTCTCTCTCTCTCTCTCTCTCTCTCTCTCTCTCTCTCTCTCTCTCTCTCTCTCTCTCTCTCTCTCTCTCTCTCTCTCTCTCTCTCTCTCTCTCTCTCTCTCTCTCTCTCTCTCTCTCTCTCTCTCTCTCTCTCTCTCTCTCTCTCTCTCTCTCTCTCTCTCTCTCTCTCTCTCTCTCTCTCTCTCTGTTCCTCTCTCCCTCTAATCCCCTCTCCCCCCTCCCTGAAGCACTCTGCCAACAGACAGACAGTGTGGGAGCAGCATAACACAGCAGGGGCTGCTCAGGCTGAAACATGTCATTTAAGAAGTGCCGGTCTCTCCCCTTTTTCCGTCTTAACATCTTCTGCATGAGTCATTATAGGCCTTGCTTCAACTCATTCTGTTATTTAGGGAGATAAGAATTGCAAATTAATGAGAGGACCCCCTATGGACATCGACACAGCGGTAGAGAGAGAGAGAGGAACATTCATTAGCTGGTCAAAACAGCTGGAATGCTGTCACCAACCCGGGTCCGGGATCACCCCCCACCCCCCACACACTGATTAGCATAGCTAGCATAGCTTCACAAGTAGATAGTAGCATCTAAATATCATTAAATCACAAGTCCAAGACACCAGATGAAAGATACAGATCTTGTGAATAAAGCCACCATTTCAGATTTTTAAAATGTTTTACAGGGAAGACAAAAGCAGCCCTGCAGGAGCAGAGAGAAAGAACGACCCAGTCAGCAGCCAGACGTCTGATAAAATGGCCACCCAGCTGGCCTACACTCTTAGACAAAAAGAACAAAAGATAACCTTCTTTGGGTTCTTTGCCTGTCCCCATAGGAGAACCCTTTGAAGAACCCTTTTTGGTTGCAGGTAGAACCTTTTTGGTTCCAGACACCCTATTCCCTTTCTACAGAGGGTTCTACACGGAACCCAAAAGGGTTCTACCTGGAACCAAAAAGGGTTTTCCTATGGGGACAGCAGAATAACCCTTTTTTCTAAGAGTGTATAAACACGTTTATGTACACAGGCATTGCTGTGTGTATCCAATGAAGTTCCCTGCGTCAAAGACTCGAAAATTCGCTCAGACTGTTGAAATCACCAATGGCCCTCACCAGCAAGCTAGGCATACAGCTCGCTAGCACTCTACAGGGAATGTCCTACCTAACATTAGTCTTTGTTTTTTGGGGGGAGAGTTTTCTGAAAACCTACTACTGACATATCCCATTCAGACTCCTTAGAAAGGTTCAGGACAGAGTCATATTTTGAGGTAGGTGGGTTAAGTCTAGAGTCCAGGGTCTTATACAATATCTGGGGACTTTCAAAATGCTGCAATGCAGAGTAGTGTTGACAACAGTTATCAGTGGTGTTGCCTATCATTAAAACTACCATTAGGACAAATTATATCCAGTCCAATCAGCAGACAATATTCTTCATCTCATCTCCTTCATTATATAACAGTAAATACCAGATCTTGTTGCGGTGCCTTGTAACAACATCTAATGTTACAGGCTGCTCAGTAGGCTTCTATTCACAACGTCCAATAACAGTGCTCTATTTCAGAGGCAAGTCAGAGTATGAATGGATAAAAGTCCACTGCAGAAAAAAGGCATTGAGATAATAAACAAATATGCTGTATATCACATCAGATTGACTCCAACACCAAGAAGATACAAAAAAAAATGTAAACAGTGAGGAAGTGAGCACTGTTATATTTGCACTGATACATTTTGATCAGGAAGTAAATCACAGGAAGCAGAACGGGCAGAGTCAGTTGGTTTACACTGCGAGCTCTCTCTGGAGACACTTCTTCCCTTGTGAGTTGAAGGATTAAGCATTAAAGAGCAGCGTATCGGCGCGGTCCCGAACGAGGGAAGATGAGATGAAAGAGTGTCTGACTCCAGATGCTCCAGTCACAGAGATCTCCTCCTCTGTGTGCGTTTGATCCTGTCTTCCGCTCTGCTGCCTGCTCCACTCTGTTCTCCGCTGTTCAGGCCTTGGTCCGGGTATTAAGATGCAGAAGGAGATGGGGGAGTAGAGGATCTAACAAGGTCATGGCTGCGTCTGAAATTGCACCCTATCCTCTATATAGTGCACTACTTTGACCACGGTCCTATGGACCCTAGGACATAGGGTGCCATTTTCGAAGCACACATGGCCTTGTAAGAGCCTCCACTCCCCGTCTAACTGTTTATGTGTTCCATATTAGAGCTGCAGAGTTGATCGTGGCTGTGACAGCAGCAGGGGTGGTTATTTAATGGGGCACTTTGTTAAGGCCGGAAGACACAGACGCTGGAGCTTCTTGTGAGACTCATAGACAGAAGAGATGCAGAGTGAAATGAAACAACCAATAAGCAACCTCTGAATCTCCTTGTTTCTATGTGTATGTGTGTGTGTATGTGTGTATGTATGTATGTGTGTATGTATGTATGTGTATGTGTGTGTGTATGTGTGTATGTGTGTATGTATGTGTGTATGCGGCAGAGTATGTGAGCAGAGCGGAGCTGGAGTGAGGAGCGTTCCTAATTGACTGGAGGCTGAGTGAGATTCCAAAAGGCTGGAGCGTCGGCCTTCTCGCCCGCTCCAATTTCACTCCAGTAGCGCTCACTTCACGAGATCAGGGCATGCCCGTCCCAGCATGCATTTGTAGTCTACTTGTGTTCTGCTATCTATAGGCCCTTGCTTTAGCTAAATATTTTCATAAAGAAACTGATAAAACACACAGGTGCTAAATCAAGGAGACTTACAAAGATGAGGACCAATAGCAAGAGAGGGAGTGCAGTGATGTAATATCCACAACTAAATAATCATTGTGGAATCTGAAAAGACAGGTATCCCGAAAGCATGATGGCATACTTATTACTATGTGCACATGCTAAAAGAAAGGAACGAGGTGGGTAGATAACTTAAGTGTGTCATTGTAGCAAAGTATTTATAAACTAAAAATCAGATCTCTGAAAAGTTTCATTCATTTTTGTTCTATTATCTATACAATAGGCCATCACTGATTTTGGTCCAATAGGCCTGGCATATTCCCTCTTTCAAGGAGCTTTTCGTTTTGATTGGGTTATTTTGCCTAAAAACCTTCAGGCCTACCTATAGAGAACAAAATGCATCCCTGCCCAGCCAGCAAGAGTGGCATAAAGGGTGTTTATCATCCCCAGTGGCTGTGCAGGTGTGGAGAGGATATTCTCCGCTGCTGATCTGCTCTCCAGGCACCATCGCATGAGCCTGAACCCACAGACTGGCCAAACTCGTGTTTCTAAAATAAGGCATTTTACGTTTAATTTGTATTTAATTCTATGTAAGCCATTTATAGACTATAATGATTTAATACAACAAAATGTTGCTTTATGTCCCTACCAGCCCTACCAGCCTATACTCTCTGTTTATAATATATGCATAATCACTTTAATTATACATTCATGTACATACTACCTCAATTGGCCCGACCAACCAGTGCTCCCGCACATTGGCTAACCGGGCTATTGGCATTGTGTCCCACCACCGACCAACCCCTCTTTTTACAATACTGCTACTCTCTGTTCATCATATATGCATAGTCACTTTAACCATATCTACATGTACATACTACCTCAATAAGCCTGACTAACTGGTGTCTGTATATAGCCTTGCAACTGTTATTTTCAAATGTCTTTTAACTGTTGTTTTATTTCTTTACTTACCCACACACACACACACACACACACACACACACACACACACACACACACACACACACACACACACACACACACACACACACACACACACACACACACACACACACACACACACACACACACACACACACACCTTTTTTTCGCACTATTGGTTAGAGCCTGTAAGTAAGCATTTCACTGTAAGGTCTACACCTGTTGTATTCGGTGCACGTGACAAATACACTTTGATTTGATTTGATTTGTGGCGCACTCGCAAATGCTTCACAATGTATTTCTTTGTAAGCTATAGCCTTGAAATAATTGAAATAATAAAGCCTAAATAATTCATTTTAGGGTCCCTGTCTGGCTCCTGACCTATTTACAGTGTTTATATGCTGTTTAATATGACATGTGGCCTATTTGAAATGATGAGCACTTCTTGCATTCACCTTTTCATGTTTATTAAAATACTTTTCATTCAAATCATATGGTTTGGTGTCAATAATTCAAAACCAAATGGTAGGTCCAGGTAGTCACAAAAACAGATGGGTGTTGCTTAAATTAATGAATGGAGCGAATATGGAGCGTTTTTTGGTGTGTTTTTATTGCACAGGGTGGTTGGAAAGGACATGGAGCGCCAGAGCCGTGCGCAGGATTTCCGACTGCCCCTGTTGTCCTGCAACCCCCGGCTTCATCTACCAGACAAAGATAGGTTTTCATCCAAAATGAATGCAGCAAAATATTGGCTGTTGTCTGGGTTTTTATCTCGCAATAGAGTGGCAGCGCACGTCAAACCGCAGGCTGTTGTGACCCCGGAGAAACAGATTGAAAATCCTCAATCTGAAAAATGCCAACCCACCCCTCCCTCTTTGTCCCCCACCCCCCTATCCAATCCAGTCTCTCTGATTTATTTTTGTTCCAGCCAGGTCCGATCACTGTCTGTCTTTCACACTCATCACCACAGCTGGTCTGCAGCGTGGCAGACTGGCCTGCAGCAGAGATGGACTTCTTACAGTTGAGGTGGAGTTTATATGGGACTGGGTCATGCTGAATCCCCTGTTTACAGAGTTGCAGTCAATTCCATTTCTATTGTTAATGCAGGAAGTAGTGCTGAGCGATTAGTGCTTTTTGAGGTTGGTTCAGTTACGGTTTGATTATGAAAAAATGATCACAGTTATCATTTTCGGGTTTAGATTTATTTGCTTTTTACATTAAATGACCTCTGCATTATGTGGGTTGAATGCTGTAACAACACAGAATAAAACAATTAATCAAAGTCCCATGATGGTAGTGACTACCCATTACTGCTTATCACTTATTAATCATAATTTATTCATTTTACTTTAATAAAATATTTCAGTTGTTCATTCCAAGTCATCATCTCATCTCTATAGAGCTGCTGCCTATGCTGTCTGACAAAATCACTATTTTACTAGTTATTCGATGTAAATAAGGCATACTTTATTGACTGCTAAATACAAACTATCAACTGCTCTATCCCTCTCGATCTTGTATTGTTCTGTCTCTTCTTTCTCTCTGTCTGCCCCACATTAACCTAGCAGGTGTAAAAGAAACACGGATTATGGTCATTGTACTTAAATTACCACGTTTTCTGAGCTAAACAAAAATATAAACGCAACATGTAAAGTGTTGGTTCCATGAAATAAAATATCCCATATCCACAAAAAGCTTATTTCTCAAAAAATTTATGCACAAATTGGTTTATTGTGCATCCCTGTTGGTGAGCATTTCTCCTTGCCAAGAAAGTCCATCCGCCTGACAAGTGTGACATATCAAGAAGCTGATTAAACAGCATTATCATTACACAGGTGCACCTTGTGCTGGGGACAATAAAAGGCCACTCCAAAATGTGCAGTTTTTTCACACAACACAATGTCACAAATGTCTCAAGTTTTGAAGGAGCGTGCAATTGGCATACTGACTGCAGGAATGTCCACCAGAGCTGTTGCCAGAGAATGTTGTAGTACGTAATACCGGCCTTACAACCACAAACCCAGCCCAGGACCTCCACATCTGGCGTCTTCACCTGCGGGATCGTCTGAGATCATCCACCTGGACAGCTGATGAAACTGTGGGTTTGCACAACCGAAGAAACCGTCTCAGGGAAGCTGATCTGCGTGCTTGTCGTCCTCACCAGGGTCTGACTGCAGTTCGGTGTCATAACCAACTTCAGTGGGCAAATGCTGACCTTCGATGACCGCTGGCACGTTGGAGAAGTGTGGTCTTCACGGATGAATCCCGGTTTCAACTGTACCGGGCAGATGGCAGACAGCGTGCATGGCATCGTGTGGGTAAGCGGTTTGCTGATGTCAACATTGTGAACAGAGTGTCCCTATAACGACACAAGGTGAGACCCAGATGCAGACACAGGAGGCAGATGGTTCGAGTCTCTGATATTAATTGAACAACGAGGGGCCGGCGAGAGGCAGGTCGAGGACAGGCAAGAGATCATAACCAGGTCAGAGTCCAAACAGTACAGGGGGGCAGGCAGGCTCGAGGTCAGGGGCAGGCAGAATGGTCAGGCAGGCGGGCTCAGTGTCATGGTAGGCAAAAGGTCAGAACCGGGAGGACTCAAAAAGAGAGACTAGGAAAAACAGGAGCTTGGAAAAACGCTGGTTGACTTGGCAAGACAAGACAAACTGGCAACAGACAAACAGAGAACACAGGTATAAATACACTGAGGGTAATAGGGAAGATCGGTGACACCTGGAGGGGGGTGGAGACAATCACAAGGACAGGTGAAACAGATCAGGGTGTGACAGTCCCATGGTGGCGTTGGGGTTATGTTATGGGCAGGCTTAAGCCATGGACAACGAACACAATTGTATTTTATCGATGGCAATTTGAATGTATAGAGATACCGTGACGAGATCCTGAGGCCCATTGTTGTGCCATTCATCCACCGCCATCACCTCATGTTTCAGCATGATACAGTGGTTCTTCCTGTAAAAGTTGCGTCATACTGCAGCACAGAATTCTATGGCACCTTATTTCATTGTCAGCCATTGTTGCCACTAATGCTAGTTAGTGCTAGTTTGACCACCAGAGGGCATCTTTGAAAAGCATTCTTCAATATTGGCTGTACTAGAGAATTTAAAACCTTTTTTTGTAAGAACATAGTATATGGGATTGATTTCACGAAATGTAGCTTCATTCATTTGAGGAATATTATGGTGTTTCTATTCCAAGAAAAACAAAAAATGAAACCCCCAGGGGTTTGGTCTGCTTCATTGGTCTGTTTCGGTTGATGGCCCTCTGATCTGCACTTGTTAGATGGCCCTCCGTCCTGCAACCGTATTCTACGGTAATATATGTGTTGACTAAAGCGATTTAATTCATGAATGCATTTGAATGTTTTTTAATATTGTGATAGTGAAGAGCAAAGTTCCTCTCAAGATTAACATTACAGTTACACCAACTGGTAGGCTAATCACACAATTGTACAAAATGGTAAGAGAACTGGTGAAGAAAGTTACCCCTCTACACACACATTTCTTTACCAGAATCTCTAAATGAAAATACTGTCAGATCCATAAAATGTCCTTGTACAGTAATAGATCTAATTAACAGCACATTACTCAACACTAGTGAGACTCATGTCGCCTACGGTAGGCCTACAGTATATGTACAAATATTTTTTTCAATGACGTGACTCTCCGACCAATAATTCAATTTAGAGGATTGGCGGATTCTAAATTCATATCTAAGGGGCATTTTTAGTTAGGGCAAAACTGGTCTGTGAGAATATCTAAGGGGCTTTTATATAAATATAATTCAGGGTTAATAATAATAATAATCACTTTGCTTAAACAATTATGATATATTGGAGATGATTTCATTTTCAAATAAGCTAAAGTTATTGGCTGTACTAGAGAATTTAAAACCTTTTTTTGTAAGAAGTATATGGGATTGATTTTAAGAAATGTAGCTTAATTCATTTGATTAATATTATGGTGTTTCTATTCCAAGAAAAACTAAAAACTAAACCCTCAGGGTTTCTGTTAGGAAAATATGGAGTTGTACAATGTGACCTTTATTAAACTAGGCATGTCAGTTAAGAACAAATTCTTATTTACAATGACCGCCTACACCGGTCAAACCTGGACGACGCTGGGCCAATTGTGCGCCGCCCAATGGGCCTCCCAATCACGGCCGGTTGTGAAACAGCCAACCTAACTAAGAAATACATTTGACGATACAATTCTCCCCTTACCCTCCTTCTTGGCAAGAGTCTATTGTCCTGTTAATAGCCCATAATGGCGCTGTACAACGTGACCGTTCAGGAGTAGGCTACAGTACTACAGTAAGAGCAAAATAACCCTAACATTTCAACACACTAATTGTAGTCTAGCCAATACCCAAAAGGAGATTCCGTGAATATAAAATCTCATTACTTATCAAGACCAGTCCCGGTGCTTGTCTCAGAGCAGCGCTGTCTTGACCTCTGAATGCCGTCTTTCCCCCTTCCACTTGCCTTTTCCATTCATTTTGAAAGAGTATTTTCCAGTAAGCATAATCAGTGCTCTAGGTCCCCCTTACGCTGGTCTGGAGCAGTGACGCAGTGATGCAGGGTACCGTACTAAACCACAAATTACCTCTAAATCCCGCAGCATACAGTAATTTCAAAACTTTTAGTTGAGCAACCACTGCAATGCACGGCCCCATGTTGCAAGGATCAGTACAAAATCCTGGAAGCTGAAAATGTCCCAGTTCTTCCATGGCCTGCATGTCACCCATTGAGCCTGTTTGGGATGCTCTGGATCGTCGTGTATACAACAGCGTGTTCCAGTTCCTGCCAATATAAAGCAACTTCGCACAGCCATCGAAGAGGATTGGGACAATATTTCACATGCCACAATCAACAGCCTGATCTGTTGTATCTGTGACCAACAGATGTTGTATCTGTGACCAACAGTTGTATCTGTGACCAACAGATCCATATCAGTATTCCCATAAATCCATAGATTAGGTCTAATCAGTGTGGGACCATTTACATAATCTGGTTAGGATTTTAGTAGTTTCAATAATCCATCATGGCACACATACTGTGACGACAAACGAAGGTGATTGTGAACGTAAGGTGCATACAGGAAGGCCCATACTCACATATCTGGTGAAGAAGTCATCCACCTCAGCCTGTAGTTTGCTCTGACACTCTGGGTGTAGAGCCAGGAGGTAGCAGGTGAAGGCCAGCGTGTTGCTACTGGTCTCGTAACCCGCCAGGAAGAACACAAACGCTTGACCCACTATCTCATCCTCCGACATCGTGCTCTTCTGGGTCTGGACCGAGCGCCTGTCGGGCGACTCGTGGCTGCCGGCGCCGCCATTTTCTTGTTCCCCGGAGTGGTGTGTGTGGGCCAGTTCATCAGCACGGTTCACCACATCAAAGTGTTCAAGAGAGACACATTCCTTGGTGCTGCGCGTGTCCAGCATCAGCTGCAGGAAGTCTCGCCGCCGCTACACACACACACACACACACACACACACACACACACACACACACACACACACACACACACACACACACACACACACACACACACACACACACTTGTTGTTAATTAATATGTTGTTAATTGATGTGTTGTTTATTGATGTGTTTGACAGGTCATCATTGTAAATAGGAATTTGTTCTTAACTGACTTACCTGTCTAAATAAAGGTGAAATAAACATGAGCGCACACGCACGCACACACACACACACACACACACACACACACACACACACACACACACACACACACACACACACACACACACACACACACACACACACACACACACACACACACACACACACACACACACACACACACACACACACACACACACACACACACACACACACACACACACACACACGCACTCAAAGATCAAGAACAGAGAAGAGAAAGGGAGAGAGATAGAGAAAGAGTCCTTCATACCATTCCCATCTTTTATAAAGGAGCAGACGTTTTCACAGGAAAGCTCAGTAACACACTGTACCTCTTCAACAGGCTGCTCATCTCTCTGTCTGATGATCTTCTGGATACAGTTGATGAAGAAGTTGTTCATCTCATCCCTCCCCTTGTTGGGGATGAACCGGGCCAGAGGAGCCAGGAATGGGAAAGCAACTGTAGAACGCAAGAGAAGAACCAACACAATACCATCTGTGTCAGTCCACTTACGGCAGCATCTAGGGAATGCAGTACAGTATATGTTAAGTGGACATGCCCCTTGTAATATATACTGTATATAGAGTCCAATATTGTAAATTGTGAGAAATAGTGTGTATGATTATGTTAAAAACATAACACTGTTGTTTTAAAATCTTTCTCTCTTTCATTTGGATAATTGTTGCTAGTAGTACAGCTGTTTCCTAGACAGTATTTCTCAGCCTATGATGAGTTTGTTGGATTAAGGCAGGGCTCCACAGTACTCACTGAAGACGAACATGATGGGTCTGAAGAAGGAGAAAGAGAAGAACTTCTGGGCGTGGTGAACAAATGGGTCATCTGGGTCCTTCTGAGAGTCCACCTGGGTGCCAAAGGCCACGCTGGCTATCACGTCCATGGTGAAACAGCCAAAACACCTGAGGAGAGAGAACCAACCCAGTCAACACAATACGGTATGTGGAGGATATTATATAGCCCTTATCCAATGATAATACATTACAAACATCTGGTTTTACCGCTGGTTGTAGACGTTTGAATTGGATTTCCCAATGTGTTTGTTTGGAAAAATAGACAATAACAATTGTATAGCCTAATGAATGAACCATCCTTATAATGACCCCCATGAGAGGGAAAGTTACTGTAGTTACAGTACCTGTGAATGTCAAAGCTCTCTGCAGACTCGACATGTCCATTCAGGTTGGTGAGCAGGGTGTCCGTGGCCATGTTGATCAGAGGACCCATCTGCACCGAGACAGAAACATGAGCATCTACGTTCTATACTCATCTAACATAATGTTAACTTAAGACCTAGGGACCATGTGAAGACGTTTGGATATCTTGGCGCAACGACTAAGGTCTTGGGTTGACAGTCATTTTTAATCAAGACTCATCTGACAAATGTGCGAGATGGAATCAGAAGTGAATGTTGGTCCACGTGCATGAATCAGTCCTGGTCATAAGTAGAGTACAGGAGGGGATACTGTTACCGTGTATGTGGTGCCCTCTCCTCTTCTCCTCACCTCCAGCCCCTCTCAGAAAAGTGTATGTGTTTGTGTGTGTGTGAGGACACCCTGAGGCAAGGAGAGGACCTGAATCAATTAAAATCCCATTAAAGTCATTGCCATTACAGAGGTCATTACCAAGGGGAAAAGAACCCTGATGATGATGGATCAAACAGATATCTAATTCATTCATTTATTCATTAAGGGAAGAGCTCTTCTGAGCATGGTGATTGCTGTGTTACAATGCGGGACAGAGAGTCTCAAGAACACTCTCTACCATAACTTCTCCGGGGCAGACAGAGTTATTGTCAGGACCCGGTGCGAGAAACAGTCACTAAATCGGCAGAACCCAGAAGATGAGGCAGACACAGTAGTACTAGAGATGGTGGTTTAATAAAAAAATAGATATCTTCCAAAATACAAAGAAAATCCACAAAGTGGTAAAAACAGCAAGGGAAAAACAAACCTCAAAAGACTAATACAAAATACAAAAGAACAAAACCAGAGAACCTCTGGAAAATCCAACAAGAGAAAAATATATGTTCACAACAAGGCTTGGGCTGGGGCTGGGGCTGGGTGCTAACATACAAACACTGAGCAAGGAACTGAGGAACACACAGGGATTAAATACTAACAAGGGAACGACATACAGGTGCAAACAATAATTAGAGCAAGGGAAAAACAAAAGGTACAAAAAAGGTGCAATGGGGACATCTAGTGACAAAAAACCAGAACAGTCCTGGCCAAAACCTGACAGAATCCCCCTCCTAGGAACGGCTCCTGACGTTCCTACCAGCCTTCTCAGGGTGGAGGGCCCTGAACTGACGAATGAGGTCAGGGTCCAGTATGTCCTTGGCAGGAACCCAGGAGCGCTCCTCGGGACCGTAGCCTTCCCAGTCTACCAGATACTGCCAGGACCGCTGCACCCGGCGGGAGTCCAGTATCCGGTGGACGGTGTAAGCCGACTGGCCTCCGATGACACGGGGCGGAGGGGGAGGTCTGCCTGCCGGAATAAGGGGAGAAAAAACAACAGGTTTTAATAAAGAAATGTGAAATGTGGGATTGATTTTAAGGGATCTGGGTAAGTGCAGGCGAAAAGTAACGGGATTGACTCTCCTGGCAATCTTAAAGGGTCCGATGAATCTCTGGGACAGCTTGCGAGACTCCACCCGTAGCGGTAAGTTTTTTGTTGAGAGCCATACTCTCTGGCCGGGGTACAGGGTAGGACCGGGACGGCGACGTCTGTTGGCTTGTCGTTGGTACTGCTGTGAGGAACGCAGAAGATTAAGACGGGCCTTCTTCCACGTAAGCCGACAGCGTCTGATGAACCTCGAGGCTGAAGGCACTCTGACTTCTGCCTCCTGGTCCGGGAACAATAGAGGAGCATAGCCAAACTGACACTCGTGCGGGGATATACCAGTGGAGGAGGAGCACAAGGTGTTGTGCGCGTACTCGGCCCAAACAATGAAGGATGACCATGTGGATGGGTTGTTGGAAACCATACATCTGAGGGTGGTTTCCAGCTCCTGATTCATCCTCTCAGTTTGGCCGTTGGACTCCGGATGGTACCCTGAAGATAAACTGGCCGTGGCCCCTATGAGTTGGCAGAAGGCCTTCCAAAACCTTGAGGCGAACTGGGGACCTCTGTCGGAAACCATATCTTGCGGGATGCCAAAGACTCGGAACACATGGTTAATCACCAACTCAGCTGTTTCCTTGGCAGAAGGTAATTTGGTCAAGGGAACAAACCTGGCCGCCTTAGAAAACCTGTCGATGATGACTAGGATCGTAGTATTACCATGGGACGGAGGAAGGCCAGTAATAAAGTCCAGCGAGATATGGGACCAGGGTCGGTGGGGAATAGATAAAGGGTGAAGGAGTCCTTGAGGGCGGAGGTGAGAAGATTTGCCCTGGCAGCACACGGAACAGGCCTTGACGAAAGTGGCAACGTCTTCTTTTATGGTGGGCCACCAGAACTTACGCTGGATGAACTCCAAGGTGCGACCTACGCCCGGGTGACAGGTGAGGCGAGAGGAGTGCCCCCACAGAAGGACTTGGGACCTTGCTGCCTTGGGAACAAACAACCGATTAGCAGGACCTCCTCCAGGGCCCGGTTCGATGGCTTGAGCTTGTTTCACGGTATCCTCCACTTGCCACGAGATCGGAGCCACGATCTTAGCGGCAGGAAGAACAGTCATGTCAGTATCTTCTCGAATGGCAGGAGAGTAGACTCGTGACAAGGCATCCGGTTTGAGATTCTTCGACCCGGGTCTATAGGTGAGAATAAACTGGAATCGGCTGAAGAAAAGAGACCATCGAGCTTGTCTGGAGTTCAACCGCTTCGCCTGCTGGATATACTCCAGATTTTTGTGGTCCGTAAGCACTTGAAACGGTTGAGAAGCCCCCTCGAGCCAGTGTCTCCATTCCTTCAATGCCATCTTAACCGCTAGGAGTTCACGATCCCCCACATCGTAATTCCTCTCGGCCGGGGTAAGCCGGTGAGAGAAGAAGGCGCAAGGATGAAGCCTCTTGTCTTCACCCCTCTGAGACAGGACAGCTCCAACACCAACCTCTGATGCGTCTACCTCCACCACAAAAGGTTCATCCGCCGTCGGTAGTGTCAGGATGGGAGCAGAGAGGATGCGCTGCTTGAGCCCTTGGAAGGCCGTCTCAGCTTCTCTTCCCCACAGAAACCTTGTGTTGCCACCCTTGGTTAAAGCTGAGAGAGGGGCTGCCACCGAGCTGAAGTTCTTGATGAACTTGCGGTAGAAGTTAGTGAAGCCCAGGAAACGCTGAACTTCCTTAACGGACTTGGGGGTGGGCCAATCTGCTACCGCCCCTACCTTCTTGGGGTCCATCTGGACTCAACCGGGTTCCACTACAAATCCCAGGAACTGTACTCGAGAGGAATGGAATTCACACTTTTCCGGCTTAACGTACAAATGGCTGTCTAGGAGGCGTTTGAGCACTTGTCTGACATGCTTAGTGTGTTCTTGAAGGGAGCTCGAAAAGATGAGGATGTCATCCAAGTAAACAAACACGAAAATGTTAAGCATATCCCTAAGCACATCGTTTATGAGCGCTTGGAACACAGCCGGGGCGTTGGTCAGGCCGAAGGGCATCACCAAGTATTCGTAGTGACCAGTAGGCGTGTTGAAAGCGGTCTTCCACTCGTCACCGGGTTTGATCCGCACAAGATGGTATGCGTTCCGCAGGTCAAGCTTAGTGAAGACCACTGCTTCCTGGAGCAGCTCAAAGGCTGTGGCCATAAGGGGTAGCGGGTAGCGGTTACGGACGGTTATGGCATTAAGTCCCCGGTAGTCGATGCAAGGACGTAATCCCCCGTCTTTTTTGGCCACAAAGAAAAACCCTGCTCCCGCCGGCGAGGTGGATGGACGCATGAGGCCTGCTGCCAGAGCGTCCTTGATGTAGGTATCCATAGCAGCTCGTTCGGGAGGAGATAGGGAAAAGATCCGACCCCTGGGGGGGCAGGTGCCCGGAAACAGGTCGATGGGGCAATCGTAAGGTCTATGGGGTGGTAGTTTGGTGGCCCTCTGTTTGCTAAATACCGGTTTGAGGTCATGGTAACACTCGGGAACTCGGGACAGGTCGATGGATTCTAGAGACTCGGGAGGGGAACTCGGGGAACTTGGGAAGATACAAGTGGCTTGGCACGTAGGACCCCACTGCTTGATAGTGCCCACAGACCAGTCGATGTGAGGGTTATGGCTGTGAAGCCAGGGGTATCCAAGGACGAGAGGGAACTCGAAACACGAGGTCAGATGAAAGTTCATCACTTCCTGGTGTTGGGAAACTGAAAGACGCAAGGGGGTAGTGACACGAGTGACAAGTCCAGATCCCAAAGGGCTTCCATCCAACGTAGTAACCCTTATGGGGTCACTTAGAGGTTCAGAGGGAACGCCATTCTCCTTCGCCCAGACACCATCCATGAAGTTACCTGCGGCTCCAGAGTCTACCAAGGCTTGAAGGGGAAGCTCGTGGTTGTCCCAGGAAAGGGTAACTGGAATGAGCAGGCGGGAGTTGGATGGATGAGAGGAGGTTATGTTTCCCGTTACCGTCCTCCCAGGCCTGCACGGGAGAGTGCGTTTTCCCTGGAGCCCGGGACACGTGGCGAGGAAATGGCTCGGTTTGCCGCAATATAGACAGCATCGCTCCCTCATCCGGCGGTCTCTCTCAGCCTGGGAGATGCGTCCAACCTGCATGGGTTCCGGTGGAGTCAGCGGGGATAAAGGTGGAGACTCGGAGCTGGGACCGATAGGAGCTAGGGTGAGAGATCTACGGTTGAGCTCTCTCTCTCTCAGACGCTGGTCTATGCGTGAAGCCAACTTGATCAGGGACTCGAGGTTGTCCGGTGGTTCCCGAGTGGCCAGTTCATCTTGGATGGTGTCGGAAAGACCCTTCAAAAAGCACACTGTGAGCGCCTCGTCATTCCAGCCACTCGCTGCTGCCACCGTGCGGAACTGGATGGCATAGTCCGTCACGCTGCGCCGACCTTGGCGGAGAGTCAGGAGCTGTTTGGCTGAGTCAGGACCGCTGGTAGGACCTTGAAACACTCGCTTGAATTCTTCAGCAAAGGTAGAGTAGCTGGCACAGCAGGGACTTTGGGCATCCCACACAGCAGTAGCCCAGGCTAGGGCTTTTTCCGACAGCAGGGTGATGATATATGCTATCTTGGACCGGTCGGTGGGAAATGACGAGGGTTGCAGCTCGAAGGAGAGAGAACATTGGGTGAAAAACCCCTTACAACCACTCGGATCACCTGAGAACCGTTGGGGAGGCGGCAGACGAGGTTCAGCCAGGGGGTTAACTGCCACGGGCACTTGAATCTGATGAACTGGAGCAGAAGCGGTTGCAGGAGAAAGTTGATCAGAAATCTGCTTTATGGAAGTCATCATCTCCAACAGAAGTTGAGAATGTCCAGCCATTAAGGCCTCTTGCTGAACCAGAGCAGCTTCGTGACGTTGGACAGTCCCCTCGTGGTGGGACAGCATGGGGAAAAAGTCCTGGGTACTGGCTGCCTCTGGGTTCATTTTAATGGCTCAGTGTTTCTGTCAGGACCCGGTGCGAGAAACAGTCACTAAATCGGCAGAACCCAGAAGATGAGGCAGACACAGCAGTACTAGAGATGGTGGTTTAATAAAAAAATAGATATCTTCCAAAATACAAAGAAAATCCACAAAGTGGTAAAAACAGCAAGGGAAAAACAAACCTCAAAAGACTAATACAAAATACAAAAGAACAAAACCAGAGAACCTCTGGAAAATCCAACAAGAGAAAAATATATGTTCACAACAAGGCTTGGGCTGGGGCTGGGGCTGGGTGCTAACATACAAACACTGAGCAAGGAACTGAGGAACACACAGGGATTAAATACTAACAAGGGAACGACATACAGGTGCAAACAATAATTAGAGCAAGGGAAAAACAAAAGGTACAAAAAAGGTGCAATGGGGACATCTAGTGACAAAAAACCAGAACAGTCCTGGCCAAAACCTGACAGTTATACTGCAGTAGCAACATGTCTCAAATGTAAAAATATCAAAAACCACAAATCCTCAGGTCAACTCCTTAGTCTCTTCGTATCAAAGAAAACGAGGACACGAACACATATTTGACCACAGAGAGGAAGGACAGCTATGTCCAGTGGCATGGAATATTTGCTGAAGGTACATGAGACAAAATGCTGAAACACCCTCTGAACCTCAGGTCTCACTGCTGAGTTTCAGGGGTCCAGAATATTCTGGGCTGTGCCGTCTCCCGCTCTCTCTTCATATCTTGCTCGCTTTCTCCTTTCCTTTCTCTACAGCCAGTACAGCAGAGAACCTCCTCCCTTTTCTCTACAGCCAGTACAGCAGAGAACCTCCTCCCCTTTCTCTACAGCCAGTACAGCAGAGAACCTCCTCCCCTTTCTCTACAGCCAGTACAGCAGAGAACCTCCTCCCCTTTCTCTACAGCCAGTACAGCAGATAACCTCCTCCCCTTTCTCTACAGCCAGTACAGCAGAGAACCTCCTCCCCTTTCTCTACAGCCAGTACAGCAGAGAACCTCCTCTCCTTTCTCTACACCCAGTACAGCAGAGAACCTCCTCCCCTTTCTCTACAGCCAGTACAGCAGAGAACCTCCTCCCCTTTCTCTACAGCCAGTACAGCAGAGAGAGAGAGAGAGAGAGCGAGAGGCCTCGAGTGTGAGGCTCTACCCTAGGTCGGTCTCTCTGCTCCGTCTCCCTACACTGGACCTGTGATCAGGGAGCAGCAGTCATTAGCACTATCTATTGATCCCCCTCAGACAGCACACGCACACAGTCCTCAGAGGAGCGGCCAAACAGGGCCGGAGGAATCCGAGGAGCCACTAAGCTCTGACGGAAGATTTGGGGATGAGGAAGAGCAGGGGAGGGAGAGAGAGAGAGAGAGAGAGAGAGAGTGAGAGAGAGAAGAGAGAGAGAGAGAGAGAGAGAGAGAGAGAGAGAGAGAGAGAGAGAGAGAGAGAGAGAGAGAGAGAGAGAGAGACAGAGAGACGAGGAGAAATGTTTACACATCTCCCCTATCTACCCTCACCATCTCCTCATCTCCTCCCCAGCGATCAATACACGCTGGGATCAAATGGGAAATGAGATCCTTACACAAGAGGAGATGCTAATGGATAAACATGCTGTAGCATTATGGGTACAATGAGCTGTGACCGAAGCAGTTACACGACTGTGACATGCAGGGCTACTGTCATTGGCATCAATGTGATAATACTGAGCATAGTCTACACTGTAAGTTAATATAACGTGACAATAAACTACAATTCATAACGATTAGGATAAGGCTGAGGTTGGATGCGGGGGACAGGGCTAACCCTAGTCACAGGATAAGGTTGTGACTGCTAATAAGATCCGTCTAATGATTAGGCTTTAGAGGGGGCTAAGACCAGTATAAGCTTATATAAGCTTCCAAAATTGACCAGTCTATGATGACAAGGCTAGAGGCTAGCTTTGGAATGGGAATGGGGCTAAGACTGGGGCTTATTAAGTACACCCATCTAGTACCATGTAGGAAGCCCCTTTGTCTCCAAAACAGACTGAATTCTTCGGGGCGTGGAAACGTTGCTCAATTGGTATCAAGGGATCTAACGTGTGCCAGGAAAACATTCCTCACACCATCGCGCCACCATCGCGCCACCAGCCTGAACCGTTGACACCAGGCAGGGTGGGGCCATGGACTCATGCTGCGTACGCCAAATCCTGACTCTGCCATCAGCATGACGCAACAGGAAGCGGGATTCAGCAGATCAGGGGATGTTTGTCCACTCCTCAGTTGTCCAGTGTTGGTGATGCTGTGCCCACTGGAGCTGCTTCTTCTTGTTTTTAGCTGATATGAGTGGAACCCGGTGTGGTCGTCTGCTGCAATAGCCCATCCGTGACAAGGACCGAAGAGTTGTGTGTTCCGAGATGCCGTTCTGCACACCACTGTTGAACTGCGGCATTATTTGCCTGTTTGTGGCCCGCCTGTTAATTTGCACGATTCTTGCCATTCTCCTTCGACCTCTCTCATCAATGAGCTGTTTTCGCCCCTAAGACTGCCGCTGACTGGATGTTTTTGGTTTGTCGCACCATTCTGGGGAAACCCTAGACACTGTCGTGTGTGAAAAGCCTAGGAGGCCGGATGTTTCTGAGATACAGGAACCGGCGTGCCTGGCACCGACGATCATACCACGCTCAAAGTCGCTTAAGTCACTCGTTTTGCCAATTCTAACGTTCAATCAAACAGTAACTGAATGCCTCGATGCCTGTCTGCCTGCATCATATAGCAAGCCACGGCCACGTGACTCAACCATTTTCATGGACAGCATACCTAATAAACCTGCCACTGAGTGTATATGCCAACATAAGATGAGGCCTAAGGCTGGTCAGTCTGAGGAGAGGGTACTGGGGTCTGGAGCTGAGAGAGGGAGGACAGATGAAGAAACACGAGCAGCCTGATAGGTTATGACAGGAGCAGTATCCTCCCCCTCTACAGGGGCAGGGTGGCTCAAATGAAAATCTATATCCCAAGGATCTGCCAGCTGAGAGGATACGCAGGGACTACTGGTCAGTCAAATATAGCCAGACTACAGCGCGCGCACACACACACACACACACACACACACACACACACACACACACACACACACACACACACACACACACACACACACACAGACAGACAGACAGACAGACAGACAGACAGACAGACAGACAGACAGACAGACAGACAGACAGACAGACAGACAGACAGACAGACAGACAGACAGACAGACAGACAGACAGACACACAGACACAGACACATGCACACAAGAAAAAGGAGAGAGAGAGAGACGGATAGACAGACAGACAGACAGACAGACAGACAGACAGACAGACACAACAGCTTCCTCTTATCACAGAGCGAACCTCAACAGTGTATCCTGCCACAGCATATCTGTCCCTCTCCAGACAGAAGCAGATAGATAATGATCCAGAGACCACACCACCTCTTTCTCTCAGTGTGCTTTCCCTCTCTCTCCATCTGTTCCGTCCACTCAGCAAACAGACTGGAGCGTTATGATGGTAAACAGCAGTAAACTAAAACAGACATCGCTAAAAACATATCTGGGTAATGTGACTGAATTGGGAGCGCCAGTTGTCCGAGCGTTTGTTTGGTGCCGATCGTAAAGTCGGTGGTTTATGGTTTATGCTCTCGTAAATGATTCATATTCCCGCCAGTCTCATTCTCCCATGCTAAATTCTGGAGCAGGACTGTGTGTATGTGCGTGCGCGTGTGTGTGTGGGGGGGGGGGGCGCAATAATTAGCATGTCTCCTCTCCACTCATTAACTGGACATGTGTTTGTGTGCATGAGGGAAGTACGTACATTGCTAACACAACCCTGCTCAGAACACAGCGCTATTACTACACTATACACACCCTGATTGCACACGCACAACCTTGCTTCATAGCATCAGAGTCAGATAAACATGTTGACTGATTCAGAAATGTGTGATTCCGAAATACAAACGCAGAAAGTAACAACTAGTCATTAGCTCTCTCTGACTGCAACTCCAATCTCCATGATGTTCTTAACTGAGTTCCCAGCCTGTTTCATTTATGAACTATTTGGACAGAATATGAATCACACACACTCAGAGAACGTGAGAGAAAGTCCACGTGTACACAAACACACTGAGTGTCAGCCACACAGAGCACACGCTCGAATTGAGGGACTGATTGCAAGTAACAAATCAAATCCAAACGGTCAATTACAGCAGGAATTACTCAGCGTTTACGAAAGCTACCTGCGTGGGACAATGTGTAAACACAAAACCAGTCATAACTGACTTTCAGCCTCCTGAAACACTTTATCCTTAGTGGCTATCCACTAACAGTTTGTTTTCAGGCGAGTGTACCCAGCTGTATCTGGAGCGTGAAAGATGAGTGTGTGTGTGGTTTCCTTAGTGGTCTACCGCTGGTGGTTGCCGTGGAAACATACCATCACAGCCCTAATCACAATTAAGGGTCCAGCTAAATGACCACCCACCTCTACCCTACTACACGATAATTACATGACTACTGTTACACTTCTAGTGTGTTTATTTGACATTATGCCTTGGCCTTATTTGTCATCCAGTGTAAATCCTGCACTTGGACAGTTACAGGCACACAATGTACCAATGACCTTTATGCACATACAGCAGAGGAGGTGCTTTTCAATGCTTTCTCTTTCTTTTCTTTTGGTAGTTCTGAGAAACTGTGTGATGTACACACACGCACACACACACACACACACGTGCACACACACACACACACACGCTACTTGGAGAATAGAGGGTCTTTGCAATACTTTGAGAGCAGTTGGATCCTTTCAATAGCAGCTCCTGACGTCTGTTCATGGCTGCTGCCTCTGGTGTCACAGGCAGGCAGGCAGGCAGGCAGGCAGGCAGGCAGGCAGGCAGGCAGGTAGGCAGGCAGGCAGGCAGGCAGGCAGGCTCACCAATCTCTCTCAATCACTGAGTCAGTGTATCAGTGTAGAGGGGACTCAACAATAACATAAAACTTGCTGTTCCAACAGGCTCCAGTAATTATGTTCCACACTATAATGTAGAAGAACCACTGTTTGTTCTAATGACACTATTATAATGTCAGGCCATACACAGAAGTCAGCGAGAGAGAGAGGGAGAGGCACAGAGGGGGGTAATGGGGAGAGGGGGGAGGGAAGGAGAGAGGGAAAGAGGGAGAGGGAAAGTGAAAGCGATACCCAGACCACATTGGTTCATCAGACGTAAATTAGATGTAATGCTTGAAAGCCTTCGATGGAGACAAGCTATCATTTTCCAACTAAATTACGGGCGTCAATCTCCCGTGCTATTCTTTAAGTCCCCTGATCCTCTTTAACATTTTTACACCAACAGCGTATTTTCAATCGTTGGGCTGGGCAGGCTCTAAATGGAGACAACTTCTATTAAGATAATGATTCTGGTTAATTCACAAAAATTAAAAGATGAGTTAAGATAGCTTGCGACTGAAGGCCTGATGCAGCAAGGCTGTATAGATGTTTATGAATATGTATGGGTTCCATGTAGATATAACAGAGTGGGGAGTGATTGTGTGTATGTATAGAGGTAGTAATATGTGGTGTATGGGTTCCATGTAGATATAACAGAGTGGGGAGTGATTGTGTGTATGTATAGAGGTAGTAATATGTGGTGTATGGGTTCCATGTAAATATAACAGAGGGGGAGGGAAAAGGGGATACCTAGTCAGTTGTCCAACTGAATGCATTCAACTGAAATGTGTCTTCCCGCATTTAACCCAACCCCTCTGAATCAGAGAGGTGCGGTGGACTGTCTTAATCGACATCCACAGCACCCGGGGAACAGTGGGATAACTGCCTTGCTCAGGGGTAGAACGACAGATTTTTACCATGTCAGCTCGGCGATTCGACCCAGCAACCTTCCGGTTACTTGCCCAACGCTCTAACCACTAGGCTACCTGCAGCTCGTGATTGTGTGTATATATAGAGGTAGTAATACATGTGCCTGTATAATTTACATGGTAAATGTGTATTGGTTCCATGCAAACAGCAGATTGAAGAGGGGGAGAGGAGCTGGGTGAAGATGGTGTGAGAGGAGAGGGGTGAAGAGAGAAGTAGAGGAGAGGGGTGAAAAGAGGAAGAGAGGAGAGGGGTGAAGAGAGGAGGAGAGGGGTGAAGAGAGGAGGAGAGGAGAGGGGTGAAGAGAGAAGGAGAGGAGAGGAGAGTGGTGAAAAGAGGAAGAGAGGAGAGGGGTGAAGAGAGGAGGAGAGGAGAGGGGTGAAGAGAGGAGGAGAGGAGAGGGGTGAAGAGAGGAGGAGAGGAGAGGGGTGAAGAGAGGAGGAGAGGAGAGGGGTGAAGAGAGGAGGAGAGGAGAGGGGTGAAGAGAGGAGGAGAGGAGAGGGGTGAAGAGAGAAGGAGAGGAGAGGGGTGAAGAGAGAAGGAGAGGAGAGGAGAGTGGTGAAGAGAGGAGGAGAGGAGAGGGGTGAAGAGAGAAGGAGAGGAGAGTGGTGAAGAGAGGAGGAGAGGAGAGGAGAGTGGTGAAGAGAGGAGGAGAGGAGAGGGGTGAAGAGAGAAGGAGAGGAGAGGAGAGTGGTGAAGAGAGGAGGAGAGGAGAGGAGAGTGGTGAAGAGAGGAGGAGAGGAGAGGAGAGTGGTGAAGAGAGGAGGAGAGGAGAGGGGTGAAGAGAGGGGTCGTCTTGTCTTGCCTCTTTCATCTTGGCTGCGCTGAAGGAGGGGGTGAGGATGCTGCGTACTCTCTTCCAGTGCTCATTCCTCAGCATCAGCAGACAGTCACTCATGGGCTTAGTGGCAGACCGGATTGTCTACAGAGTGAAAAGGAGAAAAGTCGGAAGTTTGAATACACTTAGGTTGGAGTCATTAAAACTCGTTTTTCAACCACTCCACAAATTTCTTGTTAACAAACTATAGTTTTGGCAAGTCGGTTAGGACATCTACTTTGTACATGACGCAAGTAATTTTTACAACAATTGTTTACAGACAGATTATCTGTATCACAATTCCAGTGGGTCAGAAGTTTACATACACTAAGTTGACAGTGCCTTTAAACAGCTTGGAAAATTCCAGAAAATGTCATGGCTTTAGATGCTTCTGATAGGCTAATTAACATCATTTGAGTCAATTGGAGGTGTACCTGTGGATGTATTTCAAGGCCTACCTTCAAACTCAGTGCCTTTTTGCTTGACATCATGGGAAAATCAAAAGCAATCAGCCAAGACCTCAGAGAATACCTGGTTCAAGACCTGGTTCATTCTTGGGAGCAAATTCCAAATGCCTGAAGGTACCACGTTCATCTGTACAAACAATATTACACAAGTATAAACACCTTGAGACCACACAGCCGTCTTACCGCTCAGGAAGGAGACGCGTTCTGTCTCCTAGAGATGAACGTACTTTGATGCGAAAAGTGCAAATCAATCCCAGAACAACAGCAAAGGACCTTGTGAAGATACTGGAGGAAACAGGCACAAAAGTATCTATATCCACAGTAAAACAAGTCCTATATCGACATAACCTGAAAGGCCGCTCAGCAAGGAAGAAACCACTGCTCCAAAACCACCATAAAAAAGCCAGACTACGGTTTGCAACTGCACATGGGGACAAAGATCATACTTTATGGATAAATGTCCACTGGCCTGATGAAACAAAAATAGAACTGTTTGGTCATAATGACCATCGTTATGTTTGGAGGAAAAAGGGGGACGCTTGCAAGCCGAAGAACACCATCCCAACCGTGAAGCACAGGGGTGGCAGCATCATGTTGTGGGGGTGCTTTGCTGCAGGAGGGACTGGTGCACTTCACAAAATAGATGGCATCATGAGGATGGGAAATTATGTGGATATATTGAAGCAACATCTCAAGACATCAGTCAGGAAGTTAAAGCTTGGTCGCAAATGGGTCTTCCAAATGGACAATGACCCCAAGCATACTTCCAAAGTTGTGGAAAATGGCTTAAGGACAACAAAGTCAAGGTATTAGAGTGGGCAGCACAAAGCCCTGACCTCAATCCTATAGAAAATTTGTGGGCACAACTGAAAAAGCGTGTGCGAGCAAGGAGGCCTACAACCTGACTCAGTTACACCAGCTCTGTCAGAGGAATGGGCCAAAATTCCCCCAACTTATTGTGGGAAGCTTGTGGAAGGCTGCCTGAAACGTTTGACCCAAGTTAAACAATTTAAAGGCAATGCTACCAAATACTAATTGAGTGTATGTAAACTTCTGACCCACTGGGAATGTGATGAAAGAAATAAAAGCTGAAATAAATCATTCTCTCTACTATTATTCTGACATTTCACATTCTTAAAATAAAGTGGTGATCCTAGCTGACCTAAAACAGGGAATTTTTACTCTGATAAAATGTCAAGAATTGTGAAAAACTGATATTAAATGTATTTGGCTAAGGTGTATGTAAACTTCCGACTTCAACTGTACATGTATTGTACATACTACAGCATACGGATCATGCACATGTACAGTACCAGTCAAAAGTTTGGACAGACCTACTCAGTCAAGGGTTTGTCTTTATTTTTACTATTTTCTAAATTGTAAAATAATAGTGAAGACATTGAAACTATGAAATAACACATATGGAATCATGTAGTAACCAAAAAAGTGTTAAACAAATCAAAATATATTTTAGATTTTAAATTCTTCAAAGTAGCCATCCTTTGCCTTGATGACTGCTTTGTACACTCTTGGCATTCTCTCAACCAGCTTCACCTCCAACACGTCAAATAATCTCAGGAGGAGATGGAGAAATCAGCATGCCTAGCCCTCTTTTGTATTCCTGTCCAGTCGTATGTGGGCAATGGTCATCACTAAGTCCTTAGATCCTATGGTCCTCTGTGTTGAAACTAACACAGGAAGCAATGCTAGAATACTGAAGACTTGGAGGTAGAACTCCAGTGGAATACAGGGCATTGTGGCTTAAGCTCCAAGACATCACTGATCTTTTACTGTTATTGGTGTTCATTAATGCTCATTAAGTGTTCATAAAGTGTTCATAAATGCTAAAAAGGTGTTCATAAATGTTCATAAAGTGATCATAAATGTTCATGAAGCATTGGGTGACATATGTAGGTGCTCTCTGGCTGACAATACTGTACGTTTCATGTGGTATTGTGATGTGTTTACTGGTGTAAACAGTATCCATCATTTTCATTTATTAGCATTTTCCATTGACGGTATAACATTCCAGACACAATGTAATAAAAGTAATAATTTATTCATCTGTGTGTCTTGGCAATGTTCTGTCGGTAGTAATTTATTAGTGCTCTAACAAAATAAAATATTTGGAAAGGACAAGTGTTGTTCGGTAGTTTAGAGTGTTTATGCCATTTATATTTGGCTTTGTACAGCCACATATTTGCGGCCACAGAATTACAGTGACTTGTGTTTGTTTCTCTGCCTCCATGGAGACTTTCTTTATGGGTCTGCTCCTGCTGCTGGTTGCAGATGGTGTGTAAAGGCTCTGAACCATATACACACACACACACACACGCACACGCGCACGCGCACACGCACACGCACACACACACACGCACACGCACACGCACACGCACACACACATATACCAACAGCGCACTAGCCATACACCACTCAGAAACACAGCGTGTGCCACATCTCCATAATACATCCACATCTCAGCACGATATCCACATCTACTGCTAGAGTGGTTGTTAAGTGAACAATGAGTCAGGAGCTTGGTCATACAGGAAGCGGGCAAGTAAACACCATCTGAGTCAAATTCACTAAATCAAACAGGTAAAAGTGTCATTAAGCTCCTGTATCCCCCCTGGATCTGAGGGCTGTATTTGTGTGTGTGCGTGCTGCATACATACCACAATATTTATGGGTCATTGGTGCACAACATTTCTGGTGGATTGGTGTTAAAATCAGACCCGAGTTCCAATACATGTGTATTTGATTATTTGTTATTTCAATTCTTATTTCCTGAGTATTTTCAAATAATTATGCCCGAAACAATTACTTATATCCTTTTGATAGCCTACTACTTGAAAGTATTTTCAAATACTTATTTCAAATACTATTTTCAAATGCCTGCGTTAAACGCATTGGAGTGTATTTGAGTCTGTGTATTTGAGTATTTTCAAATACTTTTTAAGTGTATTTCCAAATACATTCCATTATAAAACCGGCTTGTTTGGATCCTGGATGCTGATTGGTTGATAGCTCCTCATTTGCAGAGAGCTCCTACAAATGTGTACATATTCTGTTACAAAAAAATATATATTTTAATTGTTTTTGGACCAAAAATTGTTGTTTTTGATAACAATTTGTTTTTATTGCAAATTGCTGGTGGTTTTGAGCCATGGATTTGCAGATTGACTGACAGGTGAACTATTTTTAGCTCGGGTAGGTAGCTAGTTAGCTGGCTAATGTTTTTGTTTGGAAAATGCATCTGGACACAGTACCAGCTTTTTTATTTCACCTGGCTGCCAGTTCCTGATCTTTTGAGAACATCATGTGAGGAGTCACTTGAAGAGTGTTAGGAATGGGAGATGGAGGATTACAGTGCTGAGGCAGAGGGCTCGTAGTGAGGACGACTGGCTACTATTCTGAACTTTGTGTGGTGAGCTTTCTGGCACCTAGAGCTGCCGAGGCATCACCTAAGTGGGTGCTTCACAGAGTGGAAGAGTAGACCTGTGGCTATATGACTCAGGCTGGTTCCCAGACTTGCCCTCTACAAGATCATCAGCAGACTCCATCACCATCGGCAAGTAGCCTAGTGGTTAGAGTGTTGGACTAGTAACCAAAAGATTGCAAGATCGAATCCCCGAGCTGACAAGGTAAAAATCTGTTGTTCTGCCTCTGAACAAGGCAGTTAACCCACTGTTCCTAGGCTGTCATAGAAAATAAGAATATGTTCTTAACTGACTTGCCTAGTTAAATAAAGGAAGAAAAAAAATCCATGAACCAACCCTCTCCATCTGCAGAGGATGCAGAATTCAAAGACTTGGCCTCTATTGGTTGACCTGCACTGTCATGATATATTGCTTGTTTGTTTTTTGCTTACGAAACACTTAGAGATTTCTATTATGAAAAGCACTATAGAAGTTTAATAATTTATTATTATTTGAATCACAATAAAATATAGCAATTTAGACCATGTAAATCTTCTTAGCCACCCTGTTCCATTGCCATGGCAATTATGAATCATAAAAATACATATGACGACATCACACAATACATTAGGTAGAATGTTGGAATTAGAATGTTTGGTTGATAAGAGCCAGTGTTTATTTAAACCCATTGCCATGGTGATTCTAAATCATACAAAAACATTTACTTTTGAATATGATGACATCTCAATTGAATGCAGCATGTTTTCAATGTAGAATGCTTGGTTGGAACTCAGTTTTGGTGGCAACAAACCCAAGACTAGGTGTGCGACTTGTGCTCTGCTATCTGAGATTATCCATTTGTCAACAATGGGTGTTCCGAGCGCACTCTGGGTGTTTTGTAAATTCAGAGCACTGTCAGATCGTCCGTTCCTCTGGACGCTGGCCGAGGAGTAGGGTTGATCCGAGCGTTCTGACCTCACAACGGCAGTCAAGCACCCAAGCTAACCGGCTCACTCTGACCATTTTACTCACCCTAGCAGAGCGGGTTAGGCTGTTTTCATGTTATCCAGAGCGTTGCTGACTGTAACTGTGCTGCTGGCAACAATTTAATTACGCTTTTTTGCCAACGTTTACTGACACTGGCCATGTTGAGCGTTCGTAAATTCGTCAGTTATTCTGTGCTCTCGCTCAATCAGACGAGAGTGCTCTGAAATCGGAGTAGCCAGAGTGAATTTACGAACGCACCCAATAGCTGTCTACACGAGGCAAATTGACAAGAATGTACCTAGGAGTGAACAGGGACACCAGTACCATTTCCCTCTTTTTAAAGATCTAATTTAACTGTACTGTATTGTATGAATAGTGTGTAAATAGTATTTTTGTTGTCTCTTGGTGTCTTTCCAATATATAACTCTTATTTTTATTGTATTTTTTAAACTTTGAATGTAAAGTCCTTGTCTATAACTCTTCCGTACTTTGTCATGTATTTGTATGTTTTATGTGGACCCCAGGAAGAGTAGCGGCTGCATGTGCAGTAGCTAATGGATATGCTAATAAACCAAACTAAACTGGAGGTCTCACCCACACCTCAACCCCCCTGAGCCCACTCTCTCAGGGCTCTGCCAAAGGCAATGGAGGCACTACTCACACAGTAAGTGTGACTTTATAATTCTCAGTTAGCTACATGTGAATTGTATTAATATAGCTAGCCAGCTAGATTTACATGTAAAAAACTAAACAATTTGTGTTGTTATGAAAGGCTACGCTAGCCATGAATTCTTTGTGGGTAAAGTTAGCAAGCTAGCTACCAGTTTTTTGTCAGTTAGCCTGCGGTCTACACACACTACAGTGGATATTCTAGACAATTAAACATGGCAAAATTAACACAGTATGTATTTATTAGCGTATCATGGTCAACTTTTTATAGTCAGGCAACATATGAGATGTGAGTGGGCAACTTTTCGTTCCGAAGAAGGAGTTCATTTTCTCTCGCATCAGCTCAAAACCAGCCGGCATTGTTTTCAACCAAAGAGTCTCCCGTTTCCATAAAGAATGGTACACCTCTGATTGTAAATCCACACTTTTCTCAACTGAGGAAGCTGACTTGATGGGAGCCCACATCTCTCTCCATGAACTCAAAAGGGCACTGGATAACATGAATGAAGGCAAATCACCTGGTTGTAATGGTATTCCTCCTGAGGTCCATTTACAATTTTGGAACCAATTAGGTCCACTGTTACTTGAAATTATTAACACAGCCGTTCACAAAGGTACATTTGGAAGGGGTGTAAATACAGCACTAATTTCGCTTTTGTGAAAAAAAGGTAAGGACGCCACCCAGTGCTCTCACTATCGCCCCCTATCTTCGATAAACACAGATAATAAAAAAACATCTAAAATTCTGTTGTCCCATCTCAAAACGTACTTACCCAAATTGGTACATCCGGACCAAAACGGGTTTGTTAAAAAACTATTATCCAGAGATAACCTCTGTCGTCTATTACATATCTTACATGCTTCATCAGAAACCAGAGCTCCTTGGGTAGTTATATCTCCCGACGCAGAAAAACTAGGGAATATGGTGCCATTTGGGACACAGCCAGAGCCAACATGGCGGGTGGATTATGAAAGCAACTGGGACCTCCTGACCTCTGATCTGTTTGATACGTGTCACTGGCACCCTCGGACGCCATTGGTCAGTTCTGCTTTCAGACACAAACACTTCTACTGTATGTCTAGAGCCTCAAAGACAAAGCCTATTGGCTGAAAAGAAAATCACGAAGCCAGAACTTGTTCAGGGACATGTCCTCTTTCTTCCTGCAATGCAGTCAGAAAGAGTGCACAAAGATTTTCCTCCTTTAGATGGAAAACATATGACAATGGGTTCACAGTAGAATGACAATGGTGACTACATACACATCCTCGCTGCAGAGGTTTGAATGAATTTACAGAATTGAAGAATTGAAGATGACCTGGCCTCCACAATCACCCGGGAGGGCTTGATGAGATTTAGGGACCTGTGGTAGGCAAGAGTACAGATTTCATAGCCCAACTCGAGATTATCATCAGATAGCTTGTCAAAAACTGCTGTAAAACTAAGCAGTTCAGAATAGATCATCTAATTTTGACTCATTACATAAAATGAGCAGAAAAAGTACATACCGGAAAAATGTCCCTTTGGCATACACATAACGTAGAGTACCAGTCAAAAGTTTGGTAAAAGACCAAGTCCATATTATGGCAGCTCGAATAGGCAAAGAGAAACGACAGCCCATCATTACTTTTAGACATGAAGGTCAGTCAACCCAGAAAATGTCAAGAAGTTTCTTCAAGTGCAGTCACAAAAACCATCAAGCGCTATGATGAAACTGTCTCTCATGAGGACCGCCACAGGAAAGGAAGACCCTGAGTTACCACTGCTGCAGAGGATACATTCATTAGAATAACTGTACCTCAGATTTCAGCCCAATTAAAAGCTTCACAGAGTTCAAGTAACCGAAACATTTCAACATCAAGAGACATCAGGCCTCCATGGTCGAATTTCTGTAAAGAAACCACTACTAAAGGAAACCAATAATAAGAAGAGCTTGGGCCAAGAAACACAAGCAATGGACATTAGACCGATGGAAATCTGTCCTTTGGTCTGATGAGTCCAAATTTGAGACTTTTGATTCCAACCCCCATGTCTTTGTGAGTAGGTGAACGGATGATCTCTGCATGTATGGTTCTCACCGTGAAGCATGGAGGAGGTGTAGTGATAATGTGGGGGTTCTTTGCTGGTGACACTGTCAGTGATTTATTTAGAATTCAAGGCACACTTAACCAGCATGGATCCACAGCATTCTGCAGCGATACGCCATCCCATCTGGATTGTGCTTAGTGGGACTATCATTTGTTTTTCAACAGGACAATGACCCAAAACACACCTCCACACTGTGTAAGGGCTATTTGACTAAGGAGAGTGATGGAGTGCTGCATCAGATGACCTGGCCTCCACAATCACCCAATCTCAACCCAATTGATATGGTTTGGGATGAGTTGGACCATAGAGTGAAGGAAAAGCTGCCAACAAGTGCTCAGCATATGTGGGAACTCCTTCAAGACTGTTGGAAAAGCATTCCAGGTGAAGCTGGTTGAGAGAATGCAAAGAGTGTGCAAAGCTGTCATCAAGGCAAAAGGTGGCTACTTCGAAGATTCTCAAATATAAATTATATTTGAATTTGTTTAACACTTTTTTGGTTACCACATGATTCCATAAGTGTTATTTCATGGTTTTGATGTCTTCACTATTATTCACTATGTGTCCAAACTTTTGACTGTATGTAATGCATCAATATTATGATCTAAACGATGGGCACATACAGTTGAAGTCGGAAGTTTATATAGATCTTTGTCAAATACATTTAAACTCAGTTCTTCACAATTACTGACATTTTATCCTAGTAAAAATTCCCTGTCTTAGATCAGTTAGGATCACCACTTTATTTTAAGAATGTGAAATGTCAGAATAATAGTAGAGATAATGATTTATTTCAGCTTTTATTTCTTTCATCACATTCCCAGTGGGTCAGAAGTTTACATACACTCAATTAGTATTTGGTAGCATTGCCTTTAAATTGTTTAACTTGGGTCAAACGTTTCGGGTAGCCTTCCACAATAAATTGGGGGAATTTTGGCCCATTCCTCCTGACAGAGCTGGTGTAACGGAGTCAGGTTTGTAGGCCTCCTTGCTCGCACACACTTTTTCAGTTCTGCACACAAATTTTCCATGGGATTGAGGTCAGGGCTTTGTAATGGCCACTCCAATATCTTGACTTTGTTGTCCTTAAGCCATTTTGTCACAACTTTGGAAGTATAATTGGCGACCAAGCTTTAACTTCCTGACTGATGTTGCTTCAATATATCCACATAATTTTCCTTCCTAATGACGCCATCTATTTTGTGAAGTGCACGAGTCCCTCCTGCAGCAAAGCACCCCCACAACATGATGCTACAACCCCCGTGCTTCACGGTTGGGATGGTGTTCTTCGGCTTGCAAGCGTCCCCCTTTTTCCTCCAAACATAACGATGGTCATTATGGCCAAACAGTTCTATTTTTGTTTCATCAGACCAGAGGACATTTCTCCAAAAAGTATGATCTTTGTCCCCATGTGCAGCTTTTTTATGGCAGTTTTGGAGCAGTGGCTTCTTCCTTGCTGAGCGGCCTTTCAGGTTATGTCGATATAGGACTCGTTGTACTGTGAATATAGATACTTTTGTACCTGTTTCCTCCAGCATCTTCACAAGGTCCTTTGCTGTTGTTCTGGGATTGATTTGCACTTTTCGCACCAAAGTACGTTCATCTCTAGGAGACAGAATGCGTCTCCTTCCTGAGCGGTATGACGGCTACGTGGTCTCATGGTGTTTATACTTGCGTACTATTGTTTGTACAGATGAACGTGGTACCTTCAGGCATTTGGAAATTGCTCCCAAGGATGAACCAGACTTGTAGAGGTCTACAATTTTCTTTCTGAGGTCTTGTCTGATTTCTTTTGATTTTCCCATGATATCAAGCAAAGAGGCACTGAGTTTGAAGGTAGGCCTTGAAATACATCCACAGGTACACCTCCAATTGACTCAAATTATGTCAATTAGCCTATTAGAAGCATCTAAAGCCATGACATAATTTCTGGAATTTTCCAAGCTGTTTAAAGGCACAATCAACTTAGTGTATGTAAACTTCTGACCCACTGGAATTGTGATACAGTGAATTATAAGTGAAAAAATCTGTCTGTAAACAATTGTTGGAAAAATCATTTGTGTCATTGTCACGGCCGTCAAAAGAAGTGGACCAAGGTGCAGCGTGGTGAGCGTACATTTCTCTTTTTATTTAAAATGGCGCCAACAAAACAACAAATGAAAGAAACAACCGTGAAGCTTACAGGGCAAAGTGCAACTAACAAAGATAACTACCCACACTGAAAGGAGGGGAAAAGGGCTACCTAAGTATGATTCCCAATCAGAGACAACGATAGACAGCTGTCCCTGATTGAGAACCATACCCGTTCAAAACATAGAAATAAAAAAACATAGAAAACAAAACATAGAATGCCCACCCCAAATCACACCCTGACCAAACCAACTAGAGACATAAAAAGGCTCTCTAAGGTCAGGGCGTGACAGTCATGCACAAAGTAGCTGTCCTAACCGACTTGCCAAAACTATAGTTTGTTAACAAGAAATTTGTGGAGTGGTTGAAAAACGAGTTTTAATGACTCCAACCTAAGTGTATGTAAACTTTCGACTTCAGCTGTAGGTGTAAAGGGCATTTTCCTCGTTGACTTACCATTCTGTTGGGGAAGGTGCTGAAGTCCTTTACCATGATCTGTCTGAGCATGTCAGGGTCAGCTACCACCACCACGGGCCTCCGGCCTAGATAGTATCTGGAGAGACAACACAGGACAGGTTGACATGCCAGACACATTTGTTTGCATGCATACACACACAAAGGCATACACACAGGAGCATGCACGCATCCACACACCCACGCATCCACACAAACAGACACACACGCACGCACGCACGCACGCACGCACGCACACACACACACACACACACACCACACACATACACCACACACACACACACAAACGGCTGTGGGGCTAGCATGAATAAATAACAGGACGCCAATCAAAAGTGGTGGTCATCACAGAGGAAGTGAGGCCTGGGGAGGAATATACTCAAAACATTTACATTTACATTTACATTTAAGTCATTTAGCAGACGCTCTTATCCAGAGCGACTTACAAATTGGTGCATTCACCTTATGATATCCAGTGGAACAACCACTTTACAATAGTGCATCTAACTCTTTTAAGGGGGGGGGTTAGAAGGATTACTTTATCCTATCCTAGGTATTCCTTAAAGAGGTGGGGTTTCAGGTGTCTCCGGAAGGTGGTGATTGACTCCGCTGACCTGGCGTCGTGAGGGAGTTTGTTCCACCATTGGGGTGCCAGAGCAGCGAACAGTTTTGACTGGGCTGAGCGGGAACTGTACTTCCTCAGAGGTAGGGAGGCGAGCAGGCCAGAGGTGGATGAACGCAGTGCCCTTGTTTGGGTGTAGGGCCTGATCAGAGCCTGAAGGTACGGAGGTGCCGTTCCCCTCACAGCTCCGTAGGCAAGCACCATGGTCTTGTAACGGATGCGAGCTTCAACTGGAAGCCAGTGGAGAGAGCGGAGGAGCGGGGTGACGTGAGAGAACTTGGGAAAGTTGAACACCAGACGGGCTGCGGCGTTCTGGATGAGTTGTAGGGGTTTAATGGCACAGGCAGGGAGCCCAGCCAACAGCGAGTTGCAGTAATCCAGACGGGAGATGACAAGTGCCTGGATTAGGACCTGCGCCGCTTCCTGCGTGAGGCAGGGTCGTACTCTGCGAATGTTGTAGAGCATGAACCTACAGGAACGGGTCACCGCCTTGATGTTAGTTGAGAACGACAGGGTGTTGTCCAGGATCACGCCAAGGTTCTTAGCACTCTGGGAGGAGGACACACAAAACCACACCCACATACCTTAGACTTGGACTTGTTGAGGAGGCTAATACTGAAGTAGAGTCTTACAACGGAAGAACAACACAACCCACTCTAGCTGCCATGGACTTGACAAACCACAGGATTTAAAGGAGCAAAGTCATAGCTTTGTTTGTTTCCTACAGCACCACTCTTTATTGTTCTAGGCTAGTCCTCTCTGTCAGGATTGCCTCAGTTCACTGCAATGTTAGCCAGGAAACACTGACTAACTGCTCAGTCCTATCTCACCATGTTATAGGACATAGGCTATAGGAGATTCTTCACAAGGCTGAGTGGAGGGCTAATGCCTGGTGCTATAAAGCCAAGGTTAAAAGGTAAGGAGAAAGTCCTCTCTCACAGGAACTCCATCTTGTTAAGTGCCTTTTTAATGAAAGTACATTTCAAATGCACATTTTTTTTGTAGATAATTAGACACCGCAGATTGGTAATTGGATATTAAATCTTCCAGGCAAATAAGAGATACAATACATCTAGGAATATTGGAGGTTTTAAAAGCTCCTCATTTATTGGAGAGTCTAAGGTTTCCAATCATCAGTGGAATACAGTGCTGGTTAAAGGTAGCTAGTATAAATATGATATTCAGCCCTGAGCGAGGGGCTGTATGGGGAGCCACAGTGGAGCACTGAGACTGTCTGTCAGTATGAATTAAGAGTACCGTGCTCATCCCTGGCTCCCCACAGTTACTCACACGCACACATGCACGCACACACACACACCCCTCATCAAGGCTCATCAAAAAGCAGACAGCTATTCCTGCTGCTCCTATGGCAGTGTCTCATTCCTACAGTGACACACTAATCCAGCTCAGCCTGTGGCCAATCTCTATTCCTGTTATAGTTGTTATAATACTTACAGAAAAACATGTTGCCTCTGATAGATGCAGGGTGTCTATAGCCATTCAGACTACTACAACAGCTGTAAATAGTTACATGAACTACAGACAATTCCTCTCAACACTTCTAAGTCAGCATTCTTGGTTGAGAGACTGATGGTATCGTGGGCTTTCAACAGATTCACAAACAACTCCTGGACCCATAAAACAAAGCGTCTCAGAGTAGGAGTGCTGATCCAGGATCAGTGTTGCCTTTTCGATCATAATGAATAAGATTATATGTACAGGCGGGAGAGGGGACCTGATCCTATATCAGCACTCCTACTCAGAGACATTATTTGAACATAGGCTATGAACTCTGGACGACATGAAAGGAGGGTAGGATACAGAAGATGTTGCCCTAGTCTTGTCCCCAGTTGCAAAGCTAATGTTACTCCACATGTAGCAGGGTTGAAATAGTACGGGGTAATGGTCAAGCAGTATTAGAGGGAGGACTCTGACCTCCTTTTAAAAGAAGGTCATTTAACACTCCATTTGTCTGTTTATGACTGCACCAGGCTGTGACACTGGACGGGTAATGGTCTAGTTATCTGGCCCAGAAGGGAGCTCCATTCCATAGCCTGCATGGGTAACATTATCACCACTCTGGCCTGGCTACTCAGACCAACTAGTCGCTATGCAGGCTCCTCTGTGTGTTAGTGTGTTTCATGACTAATCGGTGGCTACAGTCGCAACATCGTAACTATACAAATGCATGAATGCATATCATTCCATTTGTGTGTTCGCAAAGTTAAGGTGTAGTTTCACCTGCCATTGTATGGTCCTGTTGTATTTTAGTTTCCAAAATACAAATCACAAATATTTTTGCCTGAGCATATTCATGGTGAATTTTGTTAGCAGAGAAACTAGTTTCTTGTGTTTTTTCTTCTTCGATTGTCCATTAGATGTCTTTATATTATCTGTATTTATGTTATACAGTTGAAGTCAGAAGTTTACATACACTTAGGTTGGAGTCAATAAAACTTTTTCAACCACTCCACAAATTTTTTGTTAACAAAAATGTTTTGGCAAGTCGGTTATGACATCTATGTGCATGACACAAGTAATTTTTCCAACAATTGTTTACAGACAGATTATTTAACTTATAATTCACTGTATCATAATTCCAGTGGAATTGTATAAACACCAAGTATAAACACCATGGGACCACGCAACCATCATACCGCTCAGGAAGGAGACGCGTTCTGTCTCCTAGAGATGAACGTACTTTGGAGCGAAAAGTCCAAATCAATCCCAGAACAACAGCAAAGGACCTTGTGAAGATGCTGGAGGAAACAGGTACAAACGTATCTATATCCACAGTAAAACAAGTCCTATATCGACATAACCTGAAAGGCCACTCAGCAAGGAAGACGCCACTGCTCCAAAACCGCCATAAAAAAGCCAGACTACGGTTTGCAACTGCACATGTGGACAAAGATCGTACTTTTTGGATAAATGTCCACTGGTCTGATGAAACAAAAATAGAACTCTTTGGCCATAATGACCATCGTTATGTTTGGAGGAAAAAGGGGGACGCTTGCAAACGTGAAGCACTGGGGTGGCAGCATCATGTTGTGGGGGTGCTTTGCTGCAGGAGAGACTGGTGCACTTCACAAAATAGATGGCATTATGAGGCAGGAAAAATATGTGGATATATTGAAGCAACATCTCAAGACATCAGTCAGGAAGTTAAAGCTTGGTCGCAAATGGGTCTTCCAAATGGACAATGACCCAAAGCATACTTCCAAAGTTGTGGCAAAATGGCTTAAGGACAACAAAGTCAAGGTATTAGAGTGGCCATCACAAAGCCCTGATCTCAATCCTATAGAAGATTTGTGGGCACAACTGAAAAAGCGTGTGCGAGCACGGAGGCCTACAAACCTGACTCAGTTACACCAGCTCTGTCAGGGGGAATGGGCCAAAATTCACCCAACTTATTGTGGGAAGCTTGTGGAAGGCTACCTGAAACTTTTGACCCAAGTTAAACAATTTAAAGGCAATGCTACCAAATACTAATTTAGTGTATCTAAACGTCTGACCCACTAGGAAAGTGATGAAAGAAATAAAAGCTTTAAAAAAAATCCTTCTCTCTACTATTATTCTGACATTTCACATTCCTAAAATAAAGTGGGGATCCTAACTGACCTAAAACAGGGAGTTTTTACTAGGATTAAATGTCAGGAATTGTGAAAAACGGAGATTAAATGTATTTGGCTAAGGTGCATGTAAACGTCCGACTTCAACTGTATGGCTCATATGAAAAATAAAGACACTTTGAAAGACTTTGTTCTAGCGCTGAGTGCTTTCAACTTTGATAAGTTGATATGGGCGCGTTCTGAGACGACGGGTTCAATCAATGTGCCATGAGCCTCTTTCTTCTGGAAAAACGACGTATCAAGCTAGTGTACTACTCTTACTGAAGGCTGTAGTAATGTCTTTTGGCATATATCCGTGCATTCTGGCTTAAGTTTGCTTTTCCTGTCATGGCACGAAATCCAGCCATAGCAAAACCAATTATCCCCGCTCTACTCCTCCAACCTTTTACATACAGAGAGAAAGAGAGTAGCCTACTGCCTTTGATGTGCTCTTAAGAAAGAAATCTGCCTTCCATAAGCATGCCTGTATAATCAACGCAGAGCTAATCTAGCTGCACATCTAAGTGTGTGGCACTGGCATAAGTCTTCCAAGAAGCTTATTTTTAATCTTATAGTGTTGCTTTTCACTAGCCTGGTCCCAGATCAGTTTGTGCTGTCTTGCCAATTCTTACGGTCATTGTCACATCATTGTTTGGCAAGACAAGCACAAACAGATCTGGGACCAGCCTAGCTTTTCACGAGCTTCACTGATACTTCTAACACATCTAACAGAGGACAGGTTAGACACTGGACAAGTCAATAAGAGTGTCCTGTATGACTTGGGTTTGGTGTATGACTTGGCTATGATGTCAACGCAGAGATGTGTCAGTCACTTACCCACATACTCTCCCATACTTGTGAATCAGGTCCGTGTGAACACCGAAAAAGCCCTGAAAAGAAAGATTAGAAAATAACCGAATGAGATTTTATATAATTGATCATTTTATATGAGAGGCTTTGGTGACATCTTATCCATTGTCTCTGCTATAATGAAATGATGTGATTCCCTGTGGGTAGCCGATTGACATCTGCTAAATAAGCACTGTCCGTTGTCTTAGCTACTGGTGTAAACTTCAAAGCCGCCCAGAAACACCCTAGCAGCACACGACGACAGCTGCATTGATTTGTCTGTCACGTCTTAACAACCTCAGACTCCTTCACATTACTGTGTCAGATGCTAACATTGACACATGACTGACATCTTCGTAATTTGCTAAAACTTTACCCTGAACTATGATCCCTGACCAACAGGGTACCGGAAATGCAAAGTGTGTGTGTGTGTGTGTGTGTGTGTGTGTGTGTGTGTGTGTGTGTGTGTGTGTGTGTGTGTGTGTGTGTGTGTGTGTGTGTGTGTGTGTGTGTCCGTGTGTGTCTGCGTGAGAGAGGGTATGTGAGTATGGTTCCTTAAAAACACACTCTCCTTGAACTGTGTGCTTCTCCATACAAACGAGTCGTTTTATCTGAAAAACTGCCTTTCATCTTCTTCCAGTTGACCTGTTCGCAATCTTCTACAGAACAACAAGCTTGACAGACTGACAGAAAGAAGGAGATGTGACGTTTCAGTTCTGCTGTGCATTGATCTTCACTATTGATCTGCTCAAACAGTTCCTGTCTCAAGGCCTGTGTGTGTGTGTGCGAGTGTGTGTGTTTTAGGTTTTACTATCCTTGTGGGGACATTTCGCCAGTCCCCACAGGGAAAAACGTTTAGGTGTTAGGGTTAGAGGTTTGGGTATAAGGTTAAGGTTAGGTTAGGGTTAGGTTTAGGGGGTTAGGGAAAATAGGATTTTGAATGGGAATCAATTGTTTGGTTTCCACAAGGACAGTAAAACAAACAGGTGTGGGTGGGTGTGTGTGTGTGTGTGTGTGTGTGTGTGTGTGTGTGTGTGTGTGTGTGTGTGTGTGTGTGTGTGTGTGTGTGTGTGTGTGTGTGTGTGTGTGTGTGTGTGTGTGTGTGTGTGTGTGTGTGTGTGTGTGTGTGTGTGTGTCTGTGTGTGTGTGTGTGTGTGTGCGTGCGTGCGTGCGTGCGAGAGAGAGCTTAACTCATCACAGCTATATAATACAAAACATCAGCCACTGTGACTTTAGACTCAGAGCATTCACTTCCTTTCACATCGATCTGGGGAATGAATCCATGGTAGGCCTACTGCAATGTAGCTGAGCACACTTCATTCAACCTCACTTAATAATTGTACCCTTTTAGATCATAATGAATACGATTGTGTAAACAGAGGGAACCTGATCCTAGATCAGCACTCTGATACACTTTCTGAATATGGGCCCAGTATAGATGCTTGTTTGTCCCACTGTAGGACTCTGTCTTATCTGTTATGAATTAAAACGACACAACCAGTCGGATGTTGAACTGTTGGAAAACGTGTTGTGGGGATGCTTTGTAAAATCGGCACCAGAACTAAGGGAGAGAGAAGGCAAACCTGTAATATTATTTGGTTCTCAGTATGGGGTCTCGGCATCATTTGCATATTTGAATATAACACACTGCCAGTATTGCACTAAACGCATACAGGAGAAGAGCTACAGTTTTAAGTGACGTTTTCTCAAAGAATCCAAAACACAGAATACTTGTCTACTTCAGCATGCTCATCCCTATAAGAGATTAACCTGTAAGAGATTCCCTGCAGTCATGAATTTGTATTCACATGCGGACCAATGGTTTGACCCTGGCGTGTGTGTACTATGGGTTTTGTTAAGCCTTTGTCTACTGCAGTGTGTATACTTACTGCCTCCCTGTCTGTGCACTAGATGCACCTTACTCTTGGCACATGTCGCATGTGCTGCAGCCTCCTGTCTTCTGAGGGGATAACGTTTTTTGTTGTTGTGATGGCTAGCCTGGCTGTGAAGTAGTCCCTGTGTGACAGACAGTGGCGCCGTTAGCCAGGGGATTGATGGGCCTGATGAAATATACAATAGGTCCCAACACACGCCCCGCACACACACACACACACACACACACAAATCTAATAACCCAGGCAGGCCTGCTATCCTCTCCTCTCATCACACAGTGAGCTCAGCAGAATGGATCAGAGCGGACCTCTGTGTCCCGCATCACCTCTCATCAACACACTACGCCTGACAAGTAACAATTTCACCGTAGAAAAAGTTAAGCTTTTAGAGACAGGGATATGGTGTCACGTGGACTACTAAATAAATGGTATTATCTGCAAGCACACACAGTGTTATTCCCCTGTCTATGATCCATACTCTGGATCCAAGCCTGACACTCCACCTCTCCATGAGGGCTCAGACAGCAGGGCCCAGATTCACAAAACACTTCGTTCTTACGCAAAAACTTACGAAGCTTGTTAAGAGAAAAAAGAGGTTCATAAGATAGTTTGTTAGCGCAATTCTTCAAAAATATCTTAAGGTTGAATGATTTTCTTACGAACCTCTCAAATATCTTCCTACATATCTATCTTCTTCTTTTGCTCTGCAAAAGTTTTAGCAAGCTATCTAGCTAGCAATGGCAATCATGTTAGCCTATTTCTTACTGAGATGACTGTTCTAAAACATGTTCTTGGGCTTAAAATAATAAATACCAAAACTTTCAGAGGAAGTTTGTGAGTGAATTAAACATGTTCAACTGCTTTCATGAGCTTCTTCTCTCACTGCCCCGAGTTTAAGACGACGGTTTAGCTCTTGAAATTAACAACATTTCCAATAACTGTATTTCCAACAATCTAATTTCTTCTTAACTTTTTGCTTAAGGAGAAACATAAGAAATAGCGCAATCAAATGTCCAATAACCTTTTTGAGGAATAGCAACTTTGCTTAACTTAATTCTTAAGTCTATCGTTAAGGAAAAATGGCAGTTAAGAAGAAATTTCTTCTTAAGAAGGTTTTGTGAATCTGGGCCCAGGAGTGTCCATATACAGTAGAACCAAGCTCAAGCTCTTTCACAGGAGTTTTACCCACATTCAAGAGACTACGATTATGAATTGGTAATATCTTAGACAGAGCCCTGATACTCTGTAACTGACTCTGCAGTCTGACTAGTGCATGCTGAGTGTATTGCTCATGATGACTCCATTGTCCTGCCACTAGATGTCAGTGCAGAGCAGAGACAGGGCTGGTGGAGGGTTGGTGAACGCTCCCCAGGGCTTTTTATAAAGCTTGTCTACAGAAAGGGTTTGCTTGCGTGACCTTCTCATAGATGGCATAAAAATATAACCGTGAACAATGTACTCATGTGCCGTGCATGTCTGCAGGAATCAGGGGTAGCACTGGAAACCAGTCAAAAATGATTAGGATACATTTCCCTCAGTATTCAGTGGATCAGGGTGAGGGAATGTATGAGCAAAAATAAAGGAAAGAAAATGTCTTACATTCATGACCAAGAACACACACGCTAAAACTGCCTTTCTGTCTCAACTCTTTCACCGTCTTTCTGCGAGGCAGTAGAATCAGAGAAGAACCAGAGTTGAATAGCCTGATTGGCCCCCCCTTCACCCATCCCTTTGGAGCCGAACCACAGACCGAGAACAATAGGGGGGTCTCAAAGAGGCTTGCATCTCCACATAGAAAAAAAAGCTGTGGTGGGCATTCATTCAGTCTTCATGTTTACGAAGAAAACCCCTACATATGATCATATGAAAGACAGACAGAGAGAGGGCTCCTCAATCCTCCTCAACCCTTCTGGCTGAACTGAATAGTGGTCCGTTGGCTCACAAAGGGGAACCTGTCTCGTTAAGATGCTTATAGAAAGCACTGGGCTCGTTGATATGCAAGGCGAGAGTGGCCCACAGTTTTCCTGCTTTAGAGTTAATTAAGTACCAGGCAGACACCGTTTGGCAGAGTGCCCCGGCTGGTCTACCCCCCTCTCCCCTCCGGAGCCCTGGGATGGCTACTGCCCTGGCATTCCTGCAGTCTGGGCCCCCATGGAGGGGTGATGGGTACAGAGCGTTGAGGTGCGCCCGACAGAGTGCCCCTTCATGGTGCTGCCCACTGCACCAGTCCAAACTGTCTCAAACTGTCTCCATTCATCCATCTCTCTCTCTCTTTCCCTGTTTCTTTAGCCCTCTCTTTTCCTCTCCTTCTCCACAGTCCCTCCCTCTCCATCTCTCTCTCCCCCAGTCTTTTTATCACTGCAGAGACCGTCGCATAGCAATACCGGACACACAGTGCTGCTTAATGTTCTAACCACAAAGCCGAGCAGAGCCGGAGAGGTGCCGGTCACCAACAGAGGCATACTTCATCAAGTCCAGGATAGTGTGTGTGTGTGTGTGTGTCAAGCATAAACAGGACAGACTCCCCCAAAACTCCTGCCACAGACAACTCTTAATTGAGGATTCATCACTGACGGAACCAATCAATAGTTTGCGGTCTTGACTCGACAACGCAACACATTACATTCGGAAGTTTGTCCTATCCGAATTCCTCTTACGACTGCTGCAGAATGAAACACAGCAGCAAGGCCTTGGGTTCCATCTGAAACGGTACCCTATTCCCTATATAGTGCACTACTTGTAGGGAACCGGGTGCCATTTCGGACGGATCTTTGGTCTAGGGAGAGATAGACATTCCTCTCTCTATCTATTCACCATGCCCAATAATTACTCTGCCCCACTTTGTAGTTCCATTCAGAGAGTCTGCACCGCAGTGTCCTCTACTTTAGCCTGACCTTGGGAGTCATGGAGAGATGTTGGCCAGGGAAGAGGCTGGACCATGCCATTAAATCTGTGGGGGTTTAGCTCTCAGAGCTCTCAATCTCTTGTAAGCTAGGCCCGGTAATACCAGCTCTTTTTCGCTGGCTAATGTACTGTTTGGCTGTGTTGTGTTGAGGGGCCAGAGAGGTTGAGGGGATGCCATCTTTACAGGGGGGCACATGGGGGTGGTGGTGGGTGAACCTCTATATCTGTGGCTTGGGTATCAGAAAGGGTCACCCAGCCAGCCAGCACGCCAGTCAGACAGATAGAGATAGAGCTCAACCAGAGCGCTAGGGAGCAGTCAGCCTGCGTGTCACCCTGTCAGCCAGCGAGCCAGTCAGGGACTGAGCTCAACTGTGGGGGTGGGGAGCAGTCACTGTGTGTGTCAACTAGTGATGGGGGGGAAATAAATACAGTTACATATCGCTATACGTATCATTTATCGCTATACATATCATTTATCGCTATACATATCATTTACCGCTAAACATATAACTTATCGCTATTTGACTCCAGGTATGTGTCGAGGTACAGATCTGGGGAAGGGTACGAAAAATGTCTGCAGCATTGAATGTTCCCAAGAACACAGTGGCCTCCGTCATTCTTAAATGGATGAAGTTTGGAACCACCAAGAATCTTCCTAGAACTGGCCGCCTGGCCAAACTGAGCAATCGGGGGAGAAGGGCCTTGGTCAGGGAGGTGACCAATAACCCGATGGTCACTCTGACAGAGCACTAGAGTTCCTCTGTGGAGATGGGAGAACCTTCCAAAAGGACAACCATCTCTGCAGGCCTTTATGACCGGCACCTCTCCGGCTCTGCTCGTTGTCGAGTCAAGACCGCAAACTATTGATTGGTTCCGTCAGTGATGAATCCTCAATTAAGAGTTGTCTGTGGCAGGAGTTTTGGGGGAGTCTGTCCTGTTTATGCTTGACACACACACACACACACACACACACACACACACACACACACACACACACACACACACACACACACACACACACACACACACACACACACACACACACACACACACACACACACACACACACACACACACACACACACACACACACTATCCTGGACTTGATGAAGTATGCCTCTGTTGGTGACCGGCACCTCTCCGGCTCTGCTCGGCTTTGTGGTTAGAACATTAAGCAGCACTGTGTGTCCGGTATTGCTATGCGACGGTCTCTGCAGTGATAAAAAGACTGGGGGAGAGAGAGATGGAGAGGGAGGGACTGTGGAGAAGGAGATGAAAAGAGAGGGGTAAAGAAACAGGGAAAGAGAGAGAGAGATGGATGAATGGAGACAGTTTGAGACAGTTTGGACTGGTGCAGTGGGCAGCACCATGAAGGGGCACTCTGTCGGGCGCACCCCAACGCTCTGTACCCATCACCCCTCCATTGGGGCCCAGACTGCAGGAATGCCAGGGCGGTAGCCATCCCAGGGCTCCGGAGGGGAGAGGGGGGTAGACCAGCCGGGGCACTCTGCCAAACGGTGTCTGCCTGGTACTTAATTAACTCTAAAGCAGGAAAACTGTGGGCCACTCTCACCTTGCAGCCCTGATCAAATAAAATTTGATTTGATTTGATTTGTGTGGCCAGACAGAAGCCACTTCTCAGTAAAAGGCACATGATAGACTGCTTTGAGTTTGTCAAAAGGCACCTAAAGACTCTCAGACCATGAGAACAAGATTCTCTGGTCTGATAAAACTAAAATGTAACTCTTTGGCCTGAATGCCAAGAGTCACGTCTGGAGAAAACCTGGCAGCATTCCTAAGGTGACGCATGGTGGTGGCAGCATCATGCTGTGGGGATGTTTTTCAGCGGCAGGGACTGGGAAACTAGTCAGGATCAAGGCAAAGAAGAACAGAGCAAAGTACAGAAAGATTCTTGATGAAAACCTGCTCCAGAGTGCTCAGGACCTCAGACTAGGGCGAAGGTTCAACTTCCAACAGGACAACGACCCTAAGCACACAGACAACGCAGGAGTGACTACGGGACAAGTCACTGAATGTCCTTGGGTGGCCCAGCCAGAGCCCGGACTTGAACACGATCGAACATCTCTGGAGAGACCTGAAAATAGCTGTGCAGCAACGCTCCCCATCAAACCTGACAGAGCTTGAGAAGATCTGCAGGGAAGAATAGGAGAAACTCCTCAAATACAGGTGTGCCAAGCTTGTAGCGTCATACCCAAGAAGACTCGAGGCTGTAATCGCTGCCAAAAGCTTCTTCAACAAAGTACTGGGAAAAGGGTTTTTACGTTTAATACATTTGCAAAGAATAAATTGTGTGTAAAAACTATTTAATCCATTTTAAAATAAGGCTGTAACGTAACAAAATGTGGAACAAGTCAACACTTTCCGAATGCACTCTAGCTATAGCATTAGCTATTTTTCACCCTATAGCTTGGTCTCCATCTTTTACATTTTAGTCATTTAGCAGACGCTCTTATCCAGAGCGACTTACAGGAGCAATTAAGGTTAAGTGCCTTGCTCAAGGGCACATTGACCGATTTTTCACCTAGTTGGCCCTGGGATTCGAACAAGCGACCTTTCAGTTACTGGCCAAATGCTCTTAACCACTAGACTTTTTAAATAGTGAGCCAACATGTTTTCAGCACTTTTATTTCCCTGACTAATCAAAACTCGTTTTCTCATGCTCTCTCTTGTCTCAGACACATAGTGAGCAATATGTTTGGAACATGAAATCGCAATAAAATCACGTTATCGAACCGCAATACATATAGAATCATGAGAATCACAATACATATCGCATCGGCACCTAAGTATCGTGATAATATGTCTCGTGATGTCCCTGGCAATTCCCAGCCCTGATGTCAGCCCGTCTGCCTAGACCATCTCAGACCTCCTCCCGTACTCTGGGTTTTACTTTGTTAAATTTTTTATTTAACCTTTATTGAACTAGGCAAGTTAAGTTAGTTAAAAACAAATTCATATTTACAATGACAGCCTACCCCGGATGATGCTGGGCCAATTGTACGCCGCCCTACTGGGCTCCTGATCACGGCCGGTTGTGATACAGCCCGGGATCGAACCCGGGTCTGCAGCGACGCCTCTAGCACTGCTGCGCCACTCAGGATTCCACTAAAATGGGTGACAGGTCTGCCACCACTGGAGCTTCTTCTAGGCACTGACAGTGTGGTGGTCACTGGCAGAAGTTAGCGTCATGTTGAAAACCGACTAAATTGGCACATCATATGTGCTGGGTGTGTTGGATACAGGGACGCCATGCCAGTAAAACTCACACGTGCATGCGTACAAATGCATCCACATACCGTATGATCATGCACTTACACACACAAACACACACACACAAATACAAAGACACACACTTTCTCGTTGTTGTGTTTGGCTGTGAGTGTGGCTTTCAGAAGTGGGTCAGATGATTGTACGAGAGCACCACTCCAGAGAGGGTTCTTTGTGTCTGCAGATCTGAGTCTCAGCACACACACACACACACACTATGGCAGCAGCAGCATCTCCCCTGCTTCACCTGGAGAGACCGCCCAGCCCCAGACAGACAATGAAATTATGCAAGGCACTGAAGGCAGAGCTTCATGCATACTTAACCACCTCAGCCCTTAGCCTGCCAGGCTGCCACTGCAGTTCAGCTGAGAAGGACACTCTAAGAGCACTCACTATTGTGTAAGAGGCTACGGAGCACTAGGTTCTCCTTAGATCAAGCTTTTAAAATCATATCACTGTATCTCTCAGATATATTAATCGAAGAGAGACCATGCAACAGTCAGTTCCTATTTGAGACACCAGCCTACAGAGCACTCATTCCCAATCCTACGTCAATGATGGCAGAATAAGACAAACAGGCAAAGTAGGAAGAAGAGGGATAAAAGAGAGAGCGAGAGGAAGCCAGAGAGAGAATGTCGTAGCGGCCCTAGAAAGAGCCCAGTGAGCTAGTTACAGTGAGTGACAGGCGACCCAGCCCACTCTGCCTGTCTGCCCCGCTAAGGATTATTGACCTCTGAATCTCATCAAGATCTGCCCTGCAGAGAAACATCCAGAAGCCACCACACCATACCATTGGCAATAATCACACATAGCATTTAAAGGAATTGTCTTATAGCTGGAATGGATGTCAAATGGAATGTCAAGCATAAGGGTAACATGCTGACCACACCGCAACGCGAGCGCTGCAAAATAAATGTACACATGCATGTTATTCAATCACACACTGCTCGTGCGCCTCAGCGAGTGTCTGCGTGGCCAGGCGCTAAAATAGATATAGGTTCTATTTGTGATGCTCAACGCGCTGCAAGTCCGGCCTCTCCCATCTCCTCATTGGATTTTAGGAGCATATACCCACATGGGTGATTGAAAGATTAATTGACGTCCACACTCCAGTTGGTTGTAGTAACGCACCGTAAAGTTAGTTGCCAACCGCCATATAAAGTCCAAAGAAGAAAAAAAGAAGCCTGAAGGAAGGAGTAGAGATGACGAGAAAGGAATTCAGTTTACAGTTTTATCTGTGGATTAATTGTCGGAGTAGAGGACCTTGTGCATTTCAGGTAAATAGCAACCCAATGTCTATATCCCAGGACAAATTAGCTAGCAACAGCAAGCTGGCTAGCTAAATTGCCATGAATGTTTAATGGTTTCGACCTGTACCCAAATTAATATAATTGGTTCAGAGTTTGTTTTGATATTTCAACCTGCATGTCCTGATTGTGTCTGGTGTGGGGGTATAAAATCAACATGCGTGCAATGGCACACACAGGCACACGCGTGCGCAACTATTGTTGATATCAATAGTTAGGGATAGTATTTACTGTGTGAGTAAATTTAAGGGATGACACCCATGACTTCAGATTGTATGTAAATGTCGGTAAATCATATACATTTCTGGAAAATACTGTTATTCCCCTTTAATCTCTGGTGTCTTTGTTGTAGGGTAGGATGGGTAGAATCGTGAGTGGATCAAAATATCCCCATATTAAATCAGTGATATTTAACCCTCCCTCCCACTCACTTTTTTTTTAACATTTTACATTATATATTCATCATAAAAGTAATGCAATTAACAATAAGGGTAATGTATTTGGGAATCACATGGTATTAAAAGTCTTTAATGATGTCACGTTCTGACCATAGATCTTGTGTGTTTTGCTTGTTTTAGTGTTGGTCAGGACGTGAGCTATGTTGTGTGTCTAGTTTGTCTGTTTCTATGTTTGGCCTAATATGGTTCCCAATCAGAGGCAGGTGTTTTGTGTTGTCTCTGATTGGGAATCATATTTAGGTGGCTTGTTGTGTGTTGGGATTTTGTGGGTGGTTGTTTCCTGTCTATGTGTAAGTTGCCAGTGTCTGCACTTATTGTTTGTATAGCTTCACGTTCGTCTGTGTGTTGTTTTGATTAGTTTGTATAGTTTTCGTTTTCGTCTTCATTAAAGAAGAATGTATTGTTATCACGCTGCGCCTTGGTCCTCCTCACTTAAATGTTACGACGAACGTGACAAATGAACTTGTTAGTCATTTATAATGAACAAATCTAATGAAGTGCAGCTAGATGTTAGAAGCCTGATTTCTCTCACCTTCAGGGGTGGTGTGTGTGTGTGTGTGTGTGTGTGTGTGTGTGTGTGTGTGTGTGTGTGTGTGTGTGTGCGCGTGGGGGTTAAGTGATTTACCCCCAAAAAGACAGGCAATACCCAATCATTGCCTCGGTCAAATGGAAGCAAAACTCTGCACTGAACTCTGTATTAAGCATTTAAATATCACAATAGTTAGAAGGGAAAATATGCATAAATGAAGTTGTTTCTTTGAGTGAGAGTGTATACATCTTCCATAGCAGTCGGTATCTTACCTGACGAAATAGAAACATGTTCCCAATGAACGGGGACGGTTTGGGGTGCCTGATTCCACATCGAGACAGGGCTGAATAGGGGAATGTAGCATACCTAGAGAGAGGAGAGAGAGGACAGAGAGAGAGAAGAGAGAGAGAGAGAGAGAGAAGAGAAAGGAGAGAGAGAGACAGAGAGAGAGAAAGAGAGAAGAGAGAGAGAAAGGGGGGACAAAATAAATAGAGAAACAGAGACAGAAAGAGAGACAAAGAGAGTCGGAGTGTGAGCTAGTAACGTGTAAAAGGGAACGGGGGATAAGGTAGTAATGCTACAGAGATTACCGCGTCTAATGTGGCAGATATGCTGCCTAAGCAGCGCCTCACACAAACACACAACATTATTACACTGGAAGGATTTATTTGTTCGGGGGAATGTATAAAATTCCAGACTTTGACTCCTAAAACAGAACAGCAAAATGGAACAGCATGCATTATTCATCACAGGAGCTGCTGCCGTTTTCTGCTGACATGCAAGTCCTTGGAATGTGGAAGGGGCCTTTTGTACAGGACTTTGTGGAGCATTATGGGATACGACAGCTGGGACGTTCTTTAGTCATGTAATACGCCGTCTGCTCTAAACGTGGTGGATTCTGTAGAGTGTGTGCGTGCGTGTGTGTATTTGAGTATCCTGGCCAATGAAAGGGCAATTAAATGATGGCTGCCTCCTTGTTTGCTGCTACAGTCACGGACTACGAGGCTAAGAGACAGGAAATTGTGTTTACAGTCAGAAAATAAAGCTGTACACACAAACACTCCCACACAGGCAGGGAGGGAGATGTGACAGACAGGCAGGCTTATGGATCAGGGCAAACAACTCTGACTGGATTGAGGAAGTCATATTTCCACGCCGCACATAAACAACCAACACAAGAAGGCCGCAAGACAGAGCAGCCAACACAGGTCTGATTCACACATACGCTCACAGGCACGGAAACGCGCACACCAAGACCTCTGATGCTAAACGCGCGCACACACACATACCCCAAGACCTATTATACTAAACACCAAAATAGATTTGAGCATCCACTTCATCTCCCCCTAAGCCCCTTAAGGAGGCCCATTACCATATTAGTGAAACTCAAACTGTAGATGAAACGCTGGCCAAGAAATCTCATCACACCGACTCATTTTAAAACACCTTCGCAATTATAACGACGCGCATCACACAGCCATGACAGACAGACATCCCTCTCAATGTACATCAGAAGAGGGACTCACAGTGCATAGTAACTGCTTTGGAATTCCGTGGCGTTTTACTCCTTTAAGTCCCATACTCCCCAAGGTCTAGTCTATATCCCTGATTGACACAGTGGTTAATGTCCTATGTTACGGAGTGATGCAGACTGGGTGAGATATTGTGTTTTGTTTCCACTGTTGCTGTGGCAATGTGGAAGTTTATAACGGCTGGTGGCATGGCCTCATTTACGGAGAGACAGGGGTAGTGGTGTTGTCATCAACAGCAGGCACGTGTCACTCTGTCAGTCTCTACACGTTGACTACAGAGAACAAACATATCTAACTGTGGGCGTTGCTGTAGAGGCCATGAAGAAGGCCATGAAGAGGCCATGAAGAAGGCCATGAAGAAGACCATGAAGAAGGCCATGAAGAATAGGCAGTCAATAAGCACACAAATGCTCCTTTACTGACTGACTTGTGATCTAATAAGATATGGTGAGTGCTAAGCCCAGGGAAGTGATCCAGCTGAAGCTGGGCATTACCGCACACACACACACACACACACACATACACACACACACACACACACACACACACACACACACACACACACACACACACACACACACACACACACACACACACACACACACACACACACACACACACACACACACACACACACACACACACACAGAAAGAGAGAGACAGACAGGTGCTCCTATGAGAGCAAAGCTTTAGTGTTCCTACAACACCACGGCAGCAAAATGAAGGCTGGAGCATAGCTGTTATATGATTGACATACTGTATAAGCCTAGAAACCAACAAACTATACCGTTGCTTCATTGAATTATGAGGAAAAGGGAAATAGACTGAAACGTACTATGCTACAGCACATGTTCAGGTTAACCAGGCTAAGCTGTGATGTACTGTGCTACAAAGAGATGTGCTGAGCTATGCTACATACATTAGGCCACACAGTTTTCGACTAGCTCTCTCAGTCTCAATTCAGCATTAGACATTCATCCATGTTTCTCAAACGTCACATTTCGAAATTGTAGCAAACGTCAAATTTGAGGTTAAGTTTAGGCATTAACTCAAAGATCTTAAGGTTAGGCATTAACTCCGGATGGTTCAGGTAAGGGTTAAGGTTTTGGATAGGTTTAAAACAAAAATATCAAAAACAGCTTTCTATGGCCTGATTCAAACGTGTTACCTTTGGAATCAGAGGCAGATGCTTACGCCTCATATGTTCCCTTCAAATTTTTGGGGGCACTGAGCAAATTTCAGGTCTGCTGAGCGCAAATTTAAACTTCCGGCGCGCGTTTACTGTGAACACTGAGGCTGTACCCGGTTTTAACATTGGCCAAGTAGGCTACTGCAGGTATTTATTCATAATCTAGGCCTACCAGAATGACCTACCATCAAAAACAATGGATAAAATGTATCCCATAACATTTTAACAGGGAAATTGTTTTTTTATCATTCAGCCTACAGTAACAGCAGCCAATGTGTGATTCGATGAGACTTGAAAAAACCTGCAGGGTTTGACATGAACTTGTTTCACCACTTGTCCTTCAGACAAGGAGATGACTGAAAATGTTGTGTTATTTGATTCAAGAAACCACTATACAAAATACAATTAATTATTATTCCCATAACATTATTACAGATAATCAGACTATTACAGACTACAAAGGGAAGCACAGCCGAGAGCAGCCCGGTGACACGAGCCGATCAGACGACCTAAATAACTTCTATGCTCGCTTCGAGGCAAGTAACACTGAAACATGCATGAGAGCACCAACTGTTCCGGATGACTGTGTGATCAAGCTCTCCGCAGCCGATGTGAGTAAGACATTTAAACAGGTCAACATTCACAAGGCCGCTGGGCCAGACGGATTACCAGGACGTGTACTCCGAGCATACGCTGACCAACTGGCAAGTGTCTTCACTGACATTTTCAACCTCTCCCTGTCTGAGTCTGTAATATCAACACGTTTCAAGCAGACCACCATAATCCCTGGGCCCATTAACACTAAGGTAACCTGCCTAAATGACTTCTAAACAATGAAAAATGTAAAAGTGGTGCGTGCATATGTATTCACCCCCTTTGCTATGAAGCCCATAAATAAGATCTGGTGCAACCAATTACCCTCAGAAGTCACATAATTAGTTAGATTGCACACAGGTGGACTTTAAGCGTCACATGATCTGTCACATGATCTCAGTATCTATACACTTGTTCTGAAAGGCCCCAGGGTCTGCAACACCACTAAGCAAGGGACACCACCAAGCAAGCGGCACTAAATTTTAGTCTCATCTGACCAGAGTACCTTCTTCCATATGTTTGGGGAGTCTCCCACATGCCTTATTGGCGAACACCAAATGTGTTTTTTCTTTAAGCAATGGCTTTTTTCTGTCCACTCTTCTGTAAAGCCCAGCTCTGTGGAATGTACGGCTTAAAGTGGTCCAGATACTGGACAGATCAGATTTATTTTGCTACTGTAGCTCGTTGTGACATGGCCATCTCTCGATTTGGGGATATCCAAGACATCACTAATATTTTTTTTGTCTTTTTATTTTTTAGTGATCAATTTTGAAGGTATTGTCTTTAATGGTGTATTTGTACAATTTGTATACTGTAATTGTTTCATGCTTCTTTTGATTTTTTTTTAAATCTCCACAGTGGAGCTTTGCAGCTCCTTCGGGGTTATCTTTGGTCTCTTTGTTGCCTCTCTGATTAATGCCCTCCTTGCCTGGTCTGTGAGTTTTGGTGGGAGGCCCCCTCTTGGCAGGTTTGTTATGGTGCCATATTCTTCCAATTTTTTAATAAAAGATTTAATGTTGCTCCGTGGGATGTTCAAAGTTTCCGATATTTTTTTATAACCCAACCCTGATCTGTTCTTCTCCACAACTTTGTCCCTGACCTGTTTGGAGAGCTCCTTGATCTTCATGGTGCCGCTTGCTTGGTGGTGTCCCTTGCTTAGTGGTGTTGCAGACCCTGGGGCCTTTCAGAACAAGTGTATAGATACTGAGATCATGTGACAGATCATGTGACACTTAAAGTCCACCTGTGTGCAATCTAACTAATTATGTGACTTCTGAGGGTAATTGAGGGTAATTGGTTGCACCAGATCTTATTTATGGGCTTCATAGCATACATATGCACGCACCACTTTTACATTTTTCATTGTTTAGAATTCTTTGAAACAAGTTATTTTTTTCATTTCACTTCACCAATTTGGACTATTTTGTGTATGTCCGTTACATGAAATCCAAAATAAAAATCTATTTAAATTACAGGTTGTAATGCAATAAAATAGGAAAAACGCCAAGGGGGATGAATACTTTTGCAAGGCACTGTCTGCTATTCATTGACTACAGCTCTGCGTTCAACACCATAGTGCCCTCAAAGCTCATCAATAAGCTAAGGACCCTGGAACTAAACAGCTCTCTCTGCAACTGGATCCTAGACTTCCTGACGGGCCGCCCCCAGGTGGTAAGGGTAGGTAACAACACAACCGCCACGCTGATCCTCAACACGGGGGCCCCTCAGGGGTGCGTGCTCAGTCCCCTCCTGTACTCCCTGTTCACTCATGACTGCACAGCCAGGCATAACTCCAACACCATCATTAAGTTTGCTGATGACATAACAGTGGTAGGCCTGATCACCGACAACAATGAGACAGCCTATAACGAGGAGGTCAGAGACCTGACCATGTGGTGCAAGAACAACAACCTCTCCCTCAACGTGATCAAGACAAAGGAGATGATTGTGGACTACAGGAAAAAGAGGACCGAGCACGCCCCTATTCTCATCAACGGGGCTGTAGTGGAGCAGGTTGAGAGCTTCAAGTTCCTTGGCGTCCACATCAACAACAAACTAACATGGTCCAAGCACACCAAGACAGTTGTGAAGAGGGCACGACAAAACCTATTCCCCCTCAGGAGACTGAAAAGATTTGGCATGTGTCCTCAGATCCTCAAAGGATTTTACAGCTGCACCATCGAGAGCATCCTGACGGATTGCATCACTGCCTGGTATGGCAACTGCTCGGCCTTTGACTGCAAGGCACTTCAGAGGGCAGTGCGTTTGGCCCAGTACATCACCAGGGCCAAGCTTCCTGCCATGCAGGACCTCTATACCAGGCGGTGTCAGAGGAAGGCCCTAAATTTTGTTTTGTATTTTCTTAAAACTGTATCGTTGGTTAAGGGATTGTAAGTAAGCATTTCACTGTAAGGTCTACACCTGTTGTATTCAGCACGTGACAAATACAATTTGATTTGATCAGACAAATTATGCTACACTTACTTAGCTTATTCAAGACCATCTCAAAGTACAACACTGCCCCTTTAAGACAAAAAAAAGCTCTATTTGACTCGCTTTTCAAAGATGGCTGGAAATGCACATGTTTGGTGCTCTTGTTGGAAGCAACCATTCCCCCATTGTTGACTAGAAATTAACTATAAACTATAACTATAACTATAACTGCACATGATCATCTGATGATTTATCACTCCAGTGTTAATCTGCTAAATTGTAATTATTCGATTTATTGCCTACCTCCTCATGCCTTTTGCACACATTGTATATAGATTCTCTTTTTTTCTACCATGTTATTGACTTGTTTATTGTTTACTCCATGTGTAACTCTGTGTTGTTGTCTGTTCACACTGCTATGCTTTATCTTGGCCAGGTCACAGTTGCAAATGAGAACTTGTTCTCAACTAGCCTACCTGGTTAAATAAAGGTGAAATAAAAAAATAAAAAAATAACTGGGCTAATACTAACTAGCAAAGGATATGAACAAATGTGCACAGGTGGCTACATGCAGCTCTTGCTTTGATTTCAAAACAAACGCATCTACTCGCGACCGCTCATGCTGCAAACACAGTCCAGTTCAAAGTGAATGGCACAGATCTATATATATATGGCAAAGGCTATTTGCATATAGTCCGACTGCAGCTCTGATTGGTATAATGGCACACCGGTTTGTGTAGAGTACGGGCCTGAGTTGTGCCTGCCAATGCAATTGAATCCTACTCCAATGCGATATGCCTTGAGCAGTTAGTTTTGCATACTAAGTCTTGCATAGTTTTGTTTTGTTTCGGGTATGGTACATTGAAAGTGGCTAATATTGTGTTGATTCGATCACAATTGCCACAGTAAAGGGAAACGTTGATAGTGTTAACTAATGGGGAAAGCTCTAGAAAGTTGAGTGAAGTTCAATCACATGCTTCTCTGCGCCGGATGATATTTCTTCTGCGCGGCAGTCCGAGGGGAGCTGTGCGCACGCGCAGCTTAGAAGTAACATTGCTTACCCCCGTCCACAACACCTTAGCAAAAAACTAAACCTACCTGAAGGTAACAGTGCTCACTGTTGCCCCTAGTGGCCGGTTTCCACATTATCTCCCGACGTCCTCAGACATGGATGGACGTCGAAAACTGACTTGTATCACGGGTGACCTGGCTGACAGTGTTATGCTGCAGTCACACACAGCTTGTGTGTGTGAAAGAGGGGTGTCAGGCAGGAGAGGTAAAGAAGGACAGTGGGTGAAAAACAAAAGCCCTTTAGGGGGGTCTGCCAAGAACAGAGGGCACCTTCATGACAGCTCTGAGCCTGCAGCAATAATTCAATAGCACACAAAAATGTTATGCGAACACGTGGTAAAACAGAGTTTTAGTGCATGACTGACTCGGAGCTCTCCATTTGATTGACTGTGTGTGAGGGAGCCACAGACACACTGGGTTGTCTCAGCCAGCTGTGAGCACAAACTGCTGAAGCCGTAGCTCACCGATCATCTCCCCAGTCCGACCCACGTCAGAGCGGAGCAGCTTCACCTGGGAACCACCTTTATCTCAAGGAACATCCAATGACGCACTCCGAGACACTGAGAAAAGACAGGACTCACTCCTCCAGAGTTAAAAAAAATAAAACGTTGCTTATAAAAGAATGCAATAAAGAGCGGATGGTGAATTTTTTTGGGTTGTGAGTCCTCCTTGCGATGAACAAAAGACAGATTTATAGAGTTGTCTCCCACTCATACACATTGCACGCACACAGGCACACAGACACACGGGACGGGTCATTTGGTGGTCAGGGGGATTGGAGTCTCATTTAGATTGAAGGGTTACAGCTGGCAGGGCTGTTTTATCTGTCTGCCACTGAAATTAGAGGTGTCAGAGATTAGGACGACACACTTCCTTCAAACAACCCCACAGATCTGGCAATGTGAGATTCGGCCAATCAGAGGGTGAGGACAGGGGGTGTTCCCAGGGCATCATGGGTAAACCATAGCGTTGCATAAAACGGAAGAAAACAGACTGCAACCAGGAGGGACTACCTGGACTTGTCCAATAAATAAAACATTGATTTTCATTTTCCGTAGCAAAACCTTTTCCGTTGCTTGCCATAATGAACACAACCCAGCTCCCCACTGGTTCTTGTAGTTGTCATGTGTTTACCATCAGAGCCTCCATCGTACAGAAGGCAATTTTTATTGTGCTATTATTGTGTTCTCTTCACGATGCATGTCGCGATGCTGTTTCTCTTCATGAATAACCCAGTATGATTCTCAGCAGTTGCTGTGTGTGTGTGTGTGTGTGTGTGTGTGTGTGTGTGTGTGTGTGTGTGTGTGTGTGTGTGTGTGTGTGTGTGTGTGTGTGTGTGTGTGTGTGTGTGTGTGTGTGTGTGTGTGTGTGTGTGTGTGTGTGTGCATGCGTAAGTGCGAAGCCACAGAGTGCCATTGAGCCTACATGCAATCAGAGACACCTCAGAGGCATCCATCATTAGCGACAAACACAATCAGTCCTCTCTGACTGCATCTGACAATACATCCACCCACACACATACCTCCCTTAGAGTAAAGGCACATGGACACACACACCAAACTCAAAACCCAAGCAGTGTACAAAAAGTGGTAATAGAAGATATCATACACACACTTCCTGGAAAATATTGTTGGTTTCAGTGGTTTCAAGCATGTCTGTAAATCAACAGGAGAGGAGCAGAGCTGTTGTAATTGCTTTGCAATGCCTTTGATGCCCCTTTTGGATTATCCATGTCATAGCTTATTGCTTTTTTCATTGTTAAGTGCCTCATAAAATCGGCATTAATATGTGCCCATTGATTTGTGCATGGCTGGATAATCTCTCCAGACACTAGCCCCCATTTGAAAATGCAAGCACACAAACATGAAGGCACACCCACTCAACCAGAGGGAAGTGTGCAGCATCAGTAACATGGAGATCTGTCAGCCTGAGCCCCTGCCTTCCCACTGGAGACTCACAGGGAAATTAATGTATGGGTCCAGATGGGTCGATTGGAGGAGGATGAGGGAGGGGCGAGTCCCCCATAATGCTGTGTGCTGGCTGAAACGGTAGGACCATGGAAGTAGGTGCTTTGTGCTGGCGGGGAGCCGTGTGTGAAAGAAAACGCCTTTGTATGTGTTGTGTGGTTGTGTGTCTGTGTCCCAGGGCCTGGCTGGCTGTCACAGTGCATTGGAGAGTTCAGTCCTATCTGGAGCGCTCCTCTGATTGTTTAACTGTGGAGCTGCAACGCCTGCATACCAGCATACAGCCAGAACACAACAAGCAGAGACCAGGGGGATGGGGGGGGTCTTGTTTGGGAAAAAGTAAATCTTCCGTCCTCTCCCCTCTGTGACCCGGAAACCGATAAGTGGTCGAGTGTCAATTCGTTAGTAGGCAAACGGAAGAGGGTCCTCCCCGCGATAGCCTCCTTTCGGTGAGGAAGCACAAGTGTATCCAACCGCCGAAGAGTTTCGAATTAGCTGTTGTTTTATTAGAGGAGAAAACAAAGCACACGTTTAAAAACAATATGCTACTTATTGTTTTATCTATAAAATGTCTCACACAAACTAACTTAATTCGTTTTTTTTCTCACTTTCCACATTTATATACCCAGGCCTTGTCGAGCTCAACTTATATCTCCCTGCCGTGAATATGAATTGTTCCTGTCTGAACACTGCTTATCTCCATACCATAAAAGGCGATATGTTCCTCATTATCCGACGAGAGCTGTCTTCATTAGAGCCGCGTGTCCGTGTAGCTGCGGCTGTAGCCCTGGTGCATGCCCGTAGCTGTACATGTCTGGCATTCCTCTCTGTCACCCAATCCATCCTACCACACCATCAATCAACGTCATCCATTGTGCCGCGCAGAAAAGCAATGAGCCACATAAATAACTGAGCCGGCTTGCAATCCCCAACCCATGAATATTAACCCTGGTAAAACAATGGCTTCACACATGGCGACTCAGGAAGTCACACATATAGACACTAGGATGCACACAGAAGCATGCACCCTATCGACCCTGAATGCACACGGACACACACACTCGGAACAATCAATGCTTTTGGTCCAAGCATCCCATCTCCTTCAATTATTGATAAGGAAGTGTCCATGGCTGTCTGTAAGGGCTCATCAACCCTAACAGACAACCCACTCCACTTTAACACAAACTATCCATCAAAAATGACCCAATCCCACCACAGACAAAGTGTTTTAGCAGCTGTCGTATCCCGCTAGAAACCGGGGGGATAATGTGAGACATCAGCACATTGTTTACAGCTCATAATAGTCGTGTCTCCACACACATAGACGTTGAAGCGGATGGCCTCAGGTGAAAATCTCTTTAGAATCCTTTTCAATCTATGCACATCCACCTCACACACTGAACAATCTCCCCTAGGACATGGTTCATCTCCATTTCATTAGCAGCGTTACTCTTTGAGTTGTGTTAACCAGAGGCCCAACTGGTGCCATGATGACCACTGGTTCTCACTTATTGGACACAGTGTGTTTCTCCCCTCTCGTCATGGTCTCCCACTGCAGTCATAAGCCTTGTGTTAAGACTGCTAAGACTGTTATTTAAACACACAACTCACTGTTCTGGACCAATGCAAAGTCTGCCATCCCTCTATTGTGCTGTAGACAGTCGCACAGCTGCAGTACGGATGCACCATCCAGGGGGCTACTCAGTGTCGCTCCAATGAGCTTCCACAAACAAAGCAGGAGACCGAAATGAACCACAAAGGTAAAGTCAGTGACGAGGACATGTGTGGAGAGTGTGGGTTTTCGTTGAGAGAATGGTTGACAAAGATGGCAGAGAGAAAGCGCTGTTGGTTGGAGAGGTGCATCACACTGTTATATTAGAGCGGGGTATTGTAGAGATGGCGAGTCACGCTGCGATGCGGAGTCATACTGCCGCAAAACAAATGCACATGTGACTGGCACCTCCATTCGATTTACAGTAATTATGAGTCACATGGATCCCGCCCTCACAATCACACACGCAGGTAGGCAGGCAGGCAGGCAGACAGACAGGCAGGCACCACACACACACACACACACACACACACACACACACACACACACACACACACACACACACACACACACACACACACACACACACACACACACACACACACACACACACACACACACACAGTGTTTCTCTCTGCCTTTTTCACCACGTACCAGAACAACAGTAAGAACAAAGCTACTTACAGCTAACCCCAGGGGAGACAAAGATTCTCTCAGGAAGTTGTCGCAAAGTAAAGGTGACTAAATGAGCGTTGTTGACCCATCAAAGGGGCAATCAGCAGTTGCTACATGTATTGTTGGACTTATAAATGAATGATATATATCCATTGATTCTTGAAGAATATAACTTATAAATGCCTCATGAGCTTAGTTCAACTGTCACACTCCACGAGAACCCAACATATAAACTTTTTTACTCCAACGTTTGTAAACAAAGCCAATGTAAACAAACACTATATAGCCTCAAAACATAGATAACACTGTGAATTTGATATCATGGATGGTCAGTCATTGCATCCATAGCTCATTTCCACATCATCCATCATGGAAAAATAAACACGTTCTCTCTGACGTCAGCTCAGTCACAAAGAGAGCGCCTTGGCTAATCAGCTTCCCCCCGACTAGCATTGTACTGAGAGTAGCTTCTAGATAGAGTACCATAACAACTACATGTCTACTCAAAGTTCACAACTCGGGAAGGCCTTACTGGAACAATTTAATTGTAAATGGAATTATATTTTGTAAAAATGAATTAATTTGTGTCTAAAAACATGTATTTTTGATATTTTTTTAATGGTGTACAGTCCTCCTCTTTCCTGTTGACTCTGCGAAGCACAAGGGTTCAAGTGTCTGTCAGTCTGTCAGCTTGGATGTCATGAGGAGGAGAGCTAGAATGAGCCATTGTCCATAGCATGTCAACCCCAAGCCTCAGTTCTAGTCTAACACTCGCCGCTTGTACACACTTACATCGACTTGAAAGGATGAACTGTACCATTCAGTGGGTCGGTCTCTGTGATATTTTAGTCGTGGACCATATTCAGTATTAATAAACATGTTCAAATAAAAATGGCTGAGCAGGGCAGCTTGTCTGTCTGTCAGGGGGGTGTGATGTGTGAGGTGTGCAGTCAGTGGTATGATTAGCAGGTGTGATGGACGAGCTGTCCAACCAGCCTCAACTAAACAATAAGTACACCACGGGGCTCGTCCAATGACAACGGAAGGCCAACTGCAGGATACCGGAGCACCGTGGCGCAGCGCTGCCAAGTCAGCTGTCCTGGGTTTATTAGACTGGGTTCAAATACTATTTCAAATATTTCAGCTTTTGCTTTTTGTCTGCCTGGAGTTCCAGAATGGGCGGGGTTTGCATTTGCGGGACTACTCTATTTGTCCCACTGCGCCAAGCTAGCGCAATCAAGCCCGGATAAAGTATTTGAAATGATTTCGAATAGTATTTGAACCCAGGTCTGATTAGATTCTGTGCTATGGCTCTGCTCTGCCTGAAGAGGCTCCAGACTGAGCTACTCCAAAGGGTGGGGTGTTTTATGATGCCCAGTTCTGCCACCTTGGTTACAGCCTGCCTGTTGTTACTCCCTCTTATTCTTCAGGAGTGTAGGGTTTTATTAGGGGGAGCTGTAAAGGCTCAGACACATCCACACTCAATACTCTTAGAGCTCTGGCAATGCATGTTAGGAGTGGGGTGAAACGTTCTGATCTGATCAACCTCTTATTGCATATTTCCAATGAGGGATATTATTGCACACAGACTGGGCATCTGCTTATTCCAATTAGCTAAGCCACTGTCATCTCGTCTGCTTGCCTTAATGAAACATATTGGTCATGCATGTTGTCAGAGTCCAATCCAGAGAACTGTGCATGTGAAACCACATACGGATGGAGCACAATATGTTGCTCCCACATACATTTTATAGCCATGATTTGATATCAAAAACAGACTAAAGGAGTATCTCCTTATACCAAACCTCCCTATATTCATTTATATATGGGACGCTACCTAAGTCTTATAAAAGCAATATGGATCTGTGTCTGAACATCCGATGATATCACCACCTTTATTATAACCTTTGAAATGGTGCCTATGGGTTAGAGTGTCCATCAGCGATGACACTTGGATATCACAGCCCCAGTCAGTTCATTTGTCGTGAGATCATCGGGGGGTATGTCATCCGTTCCACTTGGACTGAGTGGCCAGTGAATGGACCCTGGTTGGGTTACACACACTGTGTTCCTTCCAGAGTTCATTCTGATACATAGTTTAACACACGTTCTCGAGGGGACAGTGGGCCAGGAAAACAAACGTCTACAGTTACAAAGGAGAAGGGTGTGTGGGTGTGTGTGTGTGTGTGTGTGTGTGTGTGTGTGTGTGTGTGTGTGTGTGTGTGTGTGTGTGTGTGTGTGTGTGTGTGTGTGTGTGTGTGTGTGTGTGTGTGTGTGTGTGTGTGAGATGGAGTGAGGGGGGAGTTCAGTCACTTTGCATGTGTGCTGGCGGGCATTGTATTTCACACAAAACTCACACTGCACTTACAGCTAGGCTATTGGGGAGACCCTATGGAGAACACACAGGTTGCAATGTGGTGACAATATCCCCCATTACCTAAGCTATAGAAACGTCTCTCTGTATCCTCAAACAGCCAGAAAGTTTCCCCATCAAACTTACATGAGTCAAGGAGAGAAAAGAGGGGCAAAGCAAATGACAATTGAGTCAGAGAGGAAGTAAATCATATTTATATTTATTTAACTAGGCAAGTCAGTTAAGAACAAATTCTTATTTACAATGACGGCCTAACCCGGCCAAAACCTCCCCTAACCCGGACAACACTAGGCCGATTGAGCGGAGCCCTATGGCTCGACCACGGCCGGTTGTAATACAGCCTGGTATCGAACCAGGCTATGTAGTGACACCTCAAGCACTGCGATGCAGTGCCTTAGACCGCTGCGCCAATCAGGAGCCCGAAAAATGACTGGACCTGCCAAAACCATGTGGGGGAAAAAATCATTTTTTACTAAGCAGAATTTGATCCCTCCATAAAACGCATGAACAGACAATCAAAGTATTTTATAGTGGGAATAAACCAGGGTAGTATTCATTAGGGCAGGCTGTAGCAAAACAGAGAATGGACACGTTTAGTAGTCCTTCCCTGTTTCGGTCCGTTTTCTTCCATTTGGTGCCTAAAGAACATGACTCTGTTTAACCAGGCGGCAACTTCTGTTTTCCAGACAGACAGGTCAATACTCCACTGGCCAGTAGGTGGCACTCTGTCCTATGGTCTTCTAGGCAGATAGGGCTGAACGTTCAGCTGCTGGGTCTGCCATGAGAGAGAGGTGGAGTCTGGTCCCAGGGAGGGTTCACCTGAGGTTCAGTTTGAGCTGTGTGAAACTCTGACTGGGCACACACTGCCTGGCCAAGACTAGCCCTAGGTCTCCTCAGAGAGGAAATGTTTGCCTCTTGCCGTTGAAAACACCCCTGTACTAAAACTGCCAGCAATGCTGCAACTGTGTTTAAGCCATTTCGTGGAGATAAAGATCATTAACACATGTTGACGTTTCCAGCGCGGAGAGTATGAGAGTATTCAAGTAAATGGAAAAGGACGGGACTTCACTGCAAAACAAGGCAGCGTTCTGATTTCCCAGAGAACAGTTTGTGCAGTTTAGATGAGGTGAAAGGTTCTATGCCGAGACACGTTTTGCAGTTCAGCAACGTTTAAATGGCAAACGTAATAATTCTCTGATGTGGCTTGTGACAATGACGGCGAGCCAGAGACAAACTGACTTGACCTCTCCTAAATCTAGTCATTTCGAACCACAGGGTCATGACGGCCCCTCGTGCAAGTTAGTTTCATCGTCAGATATAAATCTTCATTTGGGCCGAGACAGCTTAAGAGGACCGTATATACCACAGCCTCTTTTGATTTGTTACAACTGAATGGCAACAGACAGGAATTGACTTGTCCTGAGGAACTGAGTGCGTGTGCGTGTGTGTGTGTAGTCGGCATCTTCAAAAACCAACAGTTTCAACATGGAGCCTGAAACTGCTATCCATCTGAAGTGGAAGCCTACAGTACGTACTGTATAACCCAAGTGTATCACCGGTATACCACAAACAACAGGCTTTATGCTTGCTCTACAAAACAACATTTTCCACAACACTGAACACCCAACAGTGTTCAGTCAGTCTCCGTACTCTGCAGAGAGAGAAAGAACATGCTCGTCAGCCTCTCTCGCTACTTTGTATGACAGAGCATTAATCTGGCATGGCTGGCCTAGACGGCTACTAATCCTTGCTAATGTGGGACTGGAATTAAACGTGCTCCTTCTGCAAAGTGGTTTTCTCACTTTTAGTCAGATGTGATGAAGGTTGAGAATATGCTAAATGTTGTATTTTGATCGGTTCATGCTGATTAACCTCCTACCCTGAATTGAGGGACTGAATTGAGGACTTGTAGTGTGTGTCATTTGAACACCCTACAACTATCCTGACATCCAGGCTTCTGTGCACTAACATTTAACATTCCCCAAATCAAAGCTTAGAACAGTACTATGCATACTGTAACATACAGTATGTAGTTCTGTGACATGTAGATCTGTAGATCTGTGACATGTAGTTCTGTGACATATAGATCTGTAGATCTGTGACATGTAGTTCTGTGACATGTAGATCTGTAGATCTGTGACATGTAGTTCTGTGACATGTAGATCTGTAGATCTGTGACATGTAGTTCTGTGACATATAGATCTGTAGATCTGTGACATGTAGTTCTGTGACATGTAGATCTGTAGATCTGTGACATGTAGTTCTGTGACATGTAGATCTGTAGATCTGTGACATGTAGTTCTGTGACATATAGATCTGTAGATCTGTGACATGTAGTTCTGTGACATGTAGATCTGTAGATCTGTGACATGTAGATCTGTAGATCTGTGACATGTAGTTCTGTGACATGTAGATCTGTGACATGTAGTACATCGGGGGTACCTCAGGGGTAGGCAACTAGATTCAGCCGCAGACCGATTGAAAATAATAATTATAATTTGTACAATGCAAATGTGACAATAACAATCAATTTATATCTTGATTACATTGAGACACGATCACATATCTCAAATTGTTTAATTTGCGGGAATACTTGGGAACATATTTTCAGAATTCCTGGTGTCTTTCCTGGTGTTTTTCTGACCAACAACTAAAATTTCAAAACAAATCTAAAACTGGCCCGCGGGCCACCTGTTGACAACCCCTGCAGTACATCAATATGTAATATAATGACGTCACAACACGACACTGCTACACCTATACAATACGTAATTGTATTTGCTTGAATATGTCAAGCATATCATGTCATAAACACAACACATACTAAACTGAAAAACACATACAGTACCGATACACACATGTGTTTACAATACATGCTGAGTCTTGTATTTGTTCTATTGGCCTAGACTAGAGGCAGAAGACATGGATTTACCAGTAGAGCAGAGCCAGGAAAATCATGAACAGGCCCAGGGACACAGATACTCCACTGGACACTGGCATCTTCAGGATGTTCATAACCATCTCCATGATGCTGATCACCACCTCAGACCAACACGAACACTGGCCAAATAGCTCCTATGGAGAGAAGAGAAGGTAGAGAAGAGATTGTATTTATGTGAGTATGTAGGGAAAACCAGGGAAATAACACTTTTAGGCTTTTGTTTATTTTAAATATTATTTTAGGTAGATTCATCGTATTCTTTATACAAACAACATACATACAGTATCTCTGCTACAATTATACACTGTAATAATGTTTTTAGGACATACCAGTAAAGTTTACAATTCAACCGAAAGTGGCTGAAGAAAAATGCTCCCCTTGTATTTCTCACAGGGATAATTGTAACAGGCTGTGGGATTAATTGTAACACGGTCTTCAATGGCAAAAATGAGTTGTAATTGAAAACTGCTCTGATTTGAAACTGATATTTGGATTAAAATAAACTAAATTAGCCAAAAATAACAATCTGTCCTGTCATGTTGTCGGGTGTCCAATTTTCCTGGAGGAAACTCTGAAATGGCATATGTCACCGGACAACATGACAGGGAAGATTTTAATTTACCGGACATTTGAGAAATGTAAGGGACAACCATATGCATTCAGATCTGACCTGGCGCAGCCAGCTCCATCAATAAACGAGGGATGTTGGCCAAATGAGCCACATTTACGTGCCCCAAACATTTAAATAATAAGCTACACACCAGCCAAAACTGTTGTACTTAAACAAGAATTGTACTTAAACTCCCCCCTTTATACTCACCTGGAGGTTGAGCATTTGTTTGCGTGTCTCTATCTCTGTAATGTGACTGTATCTATGTAATTATATATGTATTTATGTTTAAAAAAAATAAGGACCACAATGGAAATAAATCCCCAACTTTATTGTGCAATCGTGGTCACTTGAAAAAATCTTTGTATACATATGTATTTTTTTAACTGACAAATACAATCAATCAATCCAAACTGTGTAGCGGCCAATTGATGAATGGAAAGAGACATCTGTTACAAAACACCAACAAGTTGAATGACATTCAGAGATTGTCAAGCCAAGCCTTTGATAAAGGGTAACCTACAAGGTAGGGAGGGGCGTGTTTTCTGTTTGTTGAGATTGACATCGTCTATTTATTGTGGTGTTGAAAATGCAAACCGTAATATTGAAGTGCACATTATGCTTTGTTTATTGGTTGAAACCTGTTGGTAGGAAAATTCATTGCATATATTTAATATAATTATAAATATAGCATCAAAATGTTGAAAACCTGATTTCCTCCTAGCTGATCATTGTCTGCAGCCAGCTCTGATCGTAGTGTAATGAAACAGGCAGGGAGAGTGAGCTCGTCTGTGGTGGTCGGCGAAGCCTCAACATTCTGGCCCCTAGCCCTGCGTGGGCTATAGCCCTGCGTCGACAGTGCCACAAAAGCAGGCTGAAGTGGCAAAGTCAATATCCATGTTTCTAAACAGGGTCGCTACAGGTATTGTTTTTTTGTGGTCGTAAACATTATTTTGAGTTAATTATATGAGGGGGAAGGGTGTTCAATTTATTTTACAGTACAAGGGGAGGCTCATGTGAAAATATTGGTAATGTTGGGGGGGTGCATTTGTTTTTAAGACACCTCGAGTTGGACCAGCCCCTCCACTCCAGTACATTTTGATCTGTCCCTTACACATCGAATAAACGCTTTTCAAGTGGTTTCTAATTTCAGTTATTTTGCTGTTACTTTGTGCCTTGGTCTCCCCTATGGGGCTGCAATGGGAAGTCAAAGCATTTAAAAAGTCAGATCATGACGCATGTTATGATGCAGGTGAAATATGTGCTTGTAAAAAACACACAATGGCTGTTGATTTATAGGTTCAAAGTTATACCTAGCCAGGTTATGTAATGGCGACAGGCGCTCTTTAATTAGGCTAATCGTGACTTGCGATCACCTGTTCAACCTGCTAGACTTGCCCCAACTTTCTTGAGATTTGAATGTTGGTATAAACGCTAATCGTGAGTCAGGTTTGTTAATAAAGTGAAGTTATTTTCCTTCAGTTTGAGGATTTATCTTGTGTTCTTACTTTGTGATTAGTGCTGCTTCTTCGGAGCTCCGATCGTGCATGACCGCACACTTCACGAAGCGCTACCGCGGACTTGTGCGTGTACATCCTCGGTTGCTCCACAAGCATGCACACCTTTTTCCAGCGGGTTTGGCCATTTTATATTTGTTGTTTATTTGCCTAATCATGAGATATCTTCTATTGTAAAATGGTTAAGTATAAGGCATTTAAATAATGTGATTCGTCTGCTTTTAGACAGTTCTAGTGTATAGCCTCTCTGTTGTGTATTTTAACAGTTAATCGGTGATGTTCGAGGAGCTCTGGTGAGTAGGCCTATCAGAATGTGAGTAGGCTGTATTTTGTTTCACAGTAGGCCTGTTTCCTTAGGTCAAATCCAGTTTAGATTGAGTTCAATTTCTTTGATTAAGTTTCTGTTCATTGTTTGTTTGATTTGTAAGTTCTTTTTGCCTATGTTTGCAGACATTAGGCCTATAATGTATCCTAACCACTGCTATCACTAGGCTATCCTTATTTTGTGAATAAAACACACTTTTTTGCACCCTACTCAACCTCCTGCCTGCCTGCAGTTAAAGCACATGTCACCACATAAGAAAAACACCTATTCACAGACTGCTCTGGACTTACTTCAACTGTCTCAAACTCTGCAGGTTTGTGGTTTCCAAGGTAACATCCCCTTCACTGTCAATTATTCGTTTTAGCTCTTCCCCCTTCTCCTGCTTAGAGAGAGCCCTGAGGCTGAGAGCGAGCCTCCTCTGTCCTGTCTGCCCTGCTGTCCTCTGTAACAACGTGTTGCTGAATGATCAACCCTCTGAGAGGAACATACAGGCCAGGCCTGCTACTGATGATCACACGCTGACCTTGTGAACAAGCACAAGCACAATCAGTCACACTCAATGTGTGGTACAGACCGGACGTTTTGGCAAAACAAAAATGACATTTGGAGAAACTAGCTAAATGAGTGCAGTACACTCTGGAAAAGAAAGTGGCCTACAGGCCAAGAGACAGATACTAAGCCTATAGAATGGCAGTGTTTCTGAATGTTGTGTGATATGAAACACAGTTGGCCAAAAAATAACTAGACTATGTTTCAGCATTGATGGCTTATCTTTGCCTTTTCTGTGTATTGGTCCAGTTTGAGCTGTGCATTGTTTCAATGCGCTTGGCTCACAAAAAAAAAAACTGATGAGCGGGAAAATCATTGTCAGATCAAACTAACTGTGTTTACAGATAAAAGGCTGCTTCACAGTGTAACCCAGTTTCTTTTCATAAGCAGGAAAATCACCACACTGCATACAAACAGAAACCACAAGGGGATTTGCACACAAGCAGACAAAGGAAACAAAAACAGTTCACAACTTATATTAGCCTCCTGAAACTAAGCAAGACATAGTGTATTTAACATTAATCATATTACTCTGACATATTAATCAAGCATGCCAAAAACAACCAAAAACATACGTTTTCCTTTTGAACCAGATAATCAACAGTTATTTGGCTGTTTATCAAAGTTAGCTGGCAAACTCATTGATCCTGCTTTGTAGTATACCCCACAGGTCTAGGAGGATGGCAAAGAGTTAACATGATTCATGAGCCAAGTCTAGGTCCAAGAGGCTTCTAAACAGTTTATACCCCCAAGCCATAAGACTCCTGAACATCTAGTCAAAGGCATTGTCCCTCCCCTCTCCACACCCCTGCCACTCTCTGTTGTCATCTATGCATAGTCACTTTAATTAACTCTACCTACATGTACATACTACCTCACCTAACCGGTGCCCCCGCACATTGACTCTGTACCGGCACCCATCTGTACATATTGTTATTTTTCACTGCTGCTCTTTAATTACTTGTTACTTTTATTGCTTATTCTTATCTGTATTTTTTGAAACTGCACTGTCGGTTAGGGGCTCGTAAGTAAGCACTTCACTGTTGTATTCGGCGCATGTGACTAATCAAATTTGATTTGATTTGATTCAAAACAGTCATCTATTCTGATGGAAATTGTATCTCAATTAAAATCGTCCTACTATAAGCCAGGACATTATGACCTACTGTATATATCCTTCAGGTTCATAGCTGTTATATATTGGCTCACTGTTTTTATAACTAAAGGCAAAAAACATAGGTGTATATCTACAAATCAGTTATTCTTAAATGGTCATTTCCTCAAAAATGTCTTATAACTAAATTAAATAAGTGTATTACACTTAATCTTAATTACACTAGCCTGGCACCCAAAGTAATGTAGCATCATTCAGTCTGGTTTAACCAGGCTGAATGTACACAACTTTCCTAAATCCATTTTCTCAGATGATTGGTTTTAGGGCCCTTTGAACTCCACATAAGACTGATAAGCTGCATAACAAAATAAAAAATGTAGCGTATGTTTCTATTTTATATATATTTTTAAATAATGTTTTTCTAATGGTGTTGAGTCAGGTTTCCTTGATATTACAAAAGGTGTCCCACAAGGAACGATTTCAGGTTGTGTACTTTTTACTGTCTATTCAAGCAATGTTGGTCTATCTGCTAATTTGTTTAACATACACCTGTATGCAGTGCAGATGACACTGTTTGTGTATGCTATTGCCCCCACGGTTGACCAGGCTCTTTTGGAGCTTCAATCTGCCTTCATTGATTTGCAGAAAGCCTTTGTTGAACTGACACTGGTACTTAATGCAGGTAAAACCAAGTATATGTTATTCTCCATATCACGTAAAAATGTCTCTGATGATTTATGCATATGTACATTGGATGGTGTCCTCATTGATCGTGTCAGCGCTTATAAATATCTGGACATCTGGATTGACAAAAAGCTTTTTGAAAAAGCATGATGAGTTAGTTAAGATATTAAGAATTCAAATGTGCTTATTTTATATGCCTTTCATTGAATTAAATAAAAATATATAATTCAGTCGACATTCATACAGGTTATAGACTATGGGGATATTGCCTATATGAACACAGCTGCCAATGTATTGAAGCCCTTGGACACAGTTTATCTGCATAAACTTCCACCCTACCTGACTTCATTGTTAACTTATAGACATATGAGATACCAGACCCGGTCTCAGGGATGGCTAACTCTGGAGATCCCTTCCATCTCCACTGAGTTGGGTAGATCTGCTTTCAGTTTCCTTGCACCTTACATGTGGAATGATCTCCAATGCACTTTAAAATATGAGGAATTAGGCACTCATGAGTGGCGCAGTGTGCCACTAGAGATCCTGGTTCGAGTCCAGGCTCTGTCGCAGCTGGCCGCGACCGGGAGACCCATGAGGCGGTGCACAATTGGCCCAGCATCGTCTGGGTTAGGGCCAGCAGGGATGTTCTTGTCCCATCGTGCAAACCAAGTATATGTTATTCTCCATATCACGTAAGACTGTCTCAGATGTACATTGTATGTACATTGGATGGTGTCTCCTGGTGGGCCGGGAGCAATGCATGCTGACACGGTCGCCAGGTGTACAGTGTTTCCTCCGACACATTGGTGCGACATTGGTCCGATTTAAGCGGGTGTTGTGTCAAGAAGCAGTGTGGCTTGGCTGGGTTGTGTTTTGGAGGAAGCACGGCTCTCAACCTTTGCCTCTCCCGAGTTCGTACGGGAGTTGCAGTGACGGGACAAGACTGTAACTACCAATTGGATACCACGAAAAAGGGGTAAAGAATATATATATGAGGAATTGCTGCCTCTAGGGCATTTCAGACAGCTGTTACACTTTACACTGAAGAATGTGTTTGTTATTGTGTTTTGCTGTTCATGTATTTTTGTGTATAATAACATGTATTTTAATATGTATATGGATGTGTAGTTTAATGTGTATATTGTATTTTAATATGTATTTTTTTAAGAGACCTTGGTCTCAGCATTATCTCCCTGTCAAAATAAAGGTAAAAAATATTACTAAATCAACAGTGTAATCGAAACAGATATTGGATTTATACACTAGACTGACTACAGCATATAAAGGATCATTACTGACTCAATTATACACAACATGCAGCAGTACAGCGGAGAGATAACAGCAGGAAAACAACACATTTAGGCTAAATATGACTTATTAAATTGACTTATAAGACCTTTCAAACGATTACCCATTTTGAACATTCTGATGCTTTCATCTGTCTTAATATATCTGTTAAAGTCGATCAGCCTGTGAGAAACATTCAGTATTCAGTCGATCTTTAACACAATATGTGAACCATGACATAGTAGATGATCATATGGGTCTGGGTAATTCAGGTCACTATACAGAGGAATATGGAAGATTCTGCCATTATTTCCAAAAGACTACAACATGCTTGTGAAATGAATTATTCATACTAGACTTCTGTAGGAATTTAGAATCCAGTTAGTGAAATATTTGCTTTAGAAGCATTTCACACATCAACTAAGGTAACCTCAATCAAAAATCCCTTACCCTATTATGGCCTTATCCCTTCTTTATTTTTCTTTCCAAAACACTTGAATGTGCTGTCTCTGACAAACTCTCTCGCTATCTCTCTCAGAACGACCTTCTTGACCCTAACCAATCAGGCTTCAAGACGGGTCACTCAACTGAGACTGCTCTTCTCTGTGTCACGGTGGCTCTCCACACTGCCAAAGCTGACTCACGCAATTCAATTCAAAGGGCTTTTTTGGCATGGGAAACAGTTCTTTACATTGCCAAAGCAAGTGAAATAGATAATAAACAAAAGTAAAATAAACAATATAAACGTAAACATTACACTCACAAAAGTTCCACTCTGTTCTCATCCTCCTAGATCTATCTGCTGCCTTCGACACTGTGAACTATCAGATGACACTCAACTACTTTTCTCCTTCCCCCCTTCTGACACCCAGGTGGTGACACGCATCTGCATGCCTGGCAGATATCTCAGCCTGGATGTCGGCCCACCACCTCAAGCTCAACCTCAACAAGACGGAGCTGCTCTTCCTCCCAGGGAGTGCCAAGACCTCTCCATCACAGTTGACAACTCCACAGTGTCCCTCCCAGAGTGCAAAGAAATTGAAACCCTACCTCTTCAAAGAGTACCTTAAAATAATGCCACAGCCCCCCCCCCCCCCCCCCCCCAGGCCTTTCGTGAATTAACACTCACACTTGACTTTTCCCCCCTACTAGCACTGACTTTGCTGATAGCTACTTTATTAAGGAAAAATGTACTTACTATGACTGAGATATGTGGTTGTACTACCTAGCTATCTTAAGATGAATGCACTAACTGTAAGTTGCTCTGGATAAGAGCATCTGCTAAATGACTGAAATGTAAATGTAATGGCTTATATAAGGATACTATAATTCATGAATACTATTATTAATAAGGAAAAATGCAAAACTTCTAAATAAGATTATACCATTTCTGGGTCGTTAAGTTGTACAGATAGCCTACCATACATTTGTATTCACCACGTTTTACTTTATTGGCGTAATGACATGTAGCCTAATACAACTATATTCTAATTTCTAGTACAATTTCAAACAGCACTTTGCCAGTTTCCTTTCATGTGATTCAACAATTCGTTAATGTATGTTAAAGATTGTCCAAGCCATGTACAGAGACTGATAAATCGTACTATGTCCCGACCAAGACCGTGTAAAAGAAATGGCTACATTGCATTGAGTTAGTGTCACATTATGTAGCCTAATTCGACTGATATCGTAGAATCTGAGGTCAACAAATATGGTGCTAACTAACAAATAACCCAAGTCAAAATGTGTGATCGTTTAATATGGCACATTTGCATTGTAATACGATTGACTGGTGTTTGATAATGCCGCAATGTTGCGTTATGTCATTGATGGTTGCACGTGATCACAACTGGTACATTTAGACACATTACGCCAGTCCCTCGAAGCTTCAAGTGTTACAGAGAGTGAACAAAATGACACAGGGTTACTGTATCTATTTATGTTTTAGTTCTTACCTCGTTATTACTTGATTGTAGACTATAGTTGTTAGACCACTTCTGGTTGTTGACACGGAAGAGAAGAATACGTACTGTAGTTCTTTAAAAGGACTACATTTCTGCGTGGACTTTGCTCCCTGGTAGTTGAAGTCTTTTTGCTCAAGCAAAGGCAGCTGATCCGATAAAGATAGGCTATATAAAGGAATTGTGTGAAGTAAAACAATCTGTTATCAAAATTAAAGGCGTTTCTATCAAAATACGAGGCCTATATACATCAGATTAACTTATTGCAATGCACTTGTATTGCTCTTCAGATAATATACTATCATATGTGCATGTATAACAGAGATAGTTAACAGTCATATATGATACTGTTAGTAGGTTAGTTAACCGTGGCCCTGAACTAGAATAAGCTTTTTAACTGGCACCACCGTATGGTCTCACAAGTAGCATACATAAATAGTAGACTAAAAACATGATTCTGTCCTTTTTCCACAATTTGACTAATATTGCCCAGTTACATCACACATATTATGTAATGCATTCATCCATTAATTTATCCACCATGTGTTTTGTTTTAGACTCATGCATTCAAAATATCCATAATAACCTGCTGAACGTATTATTTTAGTGATGGTTCTATACGAATCCTATGTTTACATCACTGCACATTATTTTTTATACTCTTATAAACATGGTGCAAATAAATAACGCCCCTTTTCTCGTTAAGAATCTAAAATGTACCGGGGTGTGACTGGGGAAAATAGTGCAGAGGGTGAATTTTAATGTTGCTAGTAAATGACAGAGTACTCACATCTGTGTGAGCTATGTCATCTGATTCCTGTCTAGTTCGCTCTGTGAAAATACAATGTCGTCATGCTGTATGATGAGTGCTTGATACAGGCACGACGAATGGCCCACAGAATCATTCAACACTATGCAAATGCACATTTCGAAAACTAGACCCAGCGATACTTTATACTGGGTTATTGCATAATAGTTCATGATGTTACATTTGCGTTTGTTCCTGTAGAGCTTCTGTTAATAAAAATGTTTAAAATGAGGTTACTACGCACCTGATACTATTTGTGTAAATTAGGATGTCGTTTTTAATATTAGGAGGATGCCAATCTGGAGGATTGGCATCCTAATATTAAAAACGTCATCTTAATTACAGCTTAATTAATGATTGCAGTTAGCCTGTAGACCAGTGTTCCCCAAACTCGATGCTGGGGACCCCAAGTGGTGCACGTTTTGTTTTTTGACCTAAAACTACACAGCTGATTCAATACTCAAGTCATCATTAAACGTTCATTATTGGAATCCGCTGTGTAGTGCTCGGGCAAAAACCAAACCTGGGTCCCCAGGACCGAGTTCCGGAAGCACTGCTAGACACACTTTTTTTTATGTTGCTTAAATATATTACATGAATCAGACAGGTGAGATGTCTAAAAACATTTTGCACATTAGGGAAGGATTCGGTTTGTATTTTTATTGAGAAAATTATAAAACAAAAGGCCTATAGGCCCATGTTTTAACAAATGAAAACTAGGCTACCACATCCACATGCATATAACCTATAACCCACTATTATTTGATATACATTTTTATATGTAGGCCTTTTCTCCAAATATCAAATCACATTAAACGTTATGAATTAATAGTTACAAAGTTACACTACAATGTAACAGTTAAGACTAGGATTGACTCGATAGTCAATTGACTATACTGTACACCAAACTCGCTCCGCTCGCATTGCAACTTTTGCAGGGACTCTACAGACATGTCGTACACTAGCTGAAGTCAACCTGCAATTTGGCTCAACATTTGAGCCAAAACAATTCACAAACGACAGGGTTTTGTTGCAGAAATAATACACTATATTTTCCCCGTGGACTGAGCACGAATTTGTAACCTTGGATGGGATTTTAGATTTTTCTTCTCACTAATGAACTGAGCTAGTAATGCAGGAGACAGCGATTCTGTCAGTGGCTCAAGATGGCAGATTTTTACTGAGTTCTGAACAGATATCTCGCTTTATTTTTTGCCATGAATAACAGAAGTCCTTGCACCGATGGCCCCTGTATACGAAGGTAAGATATCTTTATATCTGAAGTCTTTTTGTGGTCAACCAGTCTTGTATAAAATAATATTGTAAATAAGAAAGAGGCAAGAGAGATAACTGTCTTGCACCCTATCGCTTCTTTGTATCGCAAAATGATAGAATTATGCATTTTCTGTTTAGTGTTTAGTTTTGCTCCATATTAGTTTGATAATATGTATCACTTTGTCATAATAGTTATTGCTCTGGTTGCAAACATTTAGTGTGACATCGATGGCCGAATCATTATGTAGGCTACAGTCTGCATCCCTAGCCGTCATAATTATTCTCTTGTGATGTTCCCGTGTGATATCCCACGATTTTAATCAATTCGGCTACAAATACATTTCGAAATCTTCCTTTGAAAGCTATTGCATTTGATTCCAAATAGTCTTGGTGTGGAAATTACACCATTGCTCTATAGCCTACAGAGGAGAGAGAAAGGGCGAGAAGAAAGAACATCGCAGTTCGCACATAGTCACGCAACCGGAGAGCAAATTTAGCCTAATTTATCTCCATTTAAAACCTACACTTTCAATTTCTGGTTAATGTTTAGTGCTCCATAACGTTTATTTATTTGTGCAAAGATAGATTTTCAACCAAAAGCAAAGACATGTTTATGTAGCATACTGCTGTTGCTGCATTACGTCTGTGACTAATCCCATTGAGAGAATTGTACTCAGCATGTTTAGGAAAAATGCTATGCCCTAAAGACATACGAGTAGAGTGCGATTCTATTTTGTTCTGTTACAATGTCTCACAAGGTAAAGAGCCTTAATTCTTGGAATAAGGCAGACCAGATAGAGACAGGTCTCATGGCTATGGTACAATTGTAATTTTCTATACAGTAGCTACATGTTGTGATGACTACCAGGGCAAATGCTATTTGGTCATCTACTAATATCCATAATCTTTTCGTATTAAAGGCTACTGCACAATACACCTCCATGCTCTTTAGAATTACACTGCAGATTGTTTTTGACATATATTCTTGTCATTAACCCCAAAAAAGGAACCATTACTTTCTTTTTTGGTTAGGGTGTAATCTGAAAATGTATGTTTTTATTATTGCCGTTTGTGTATTTTACTATTAGTCCGTGCTCCCTCTGCTGGTTTAACTTGGAACATAACCCTTTGTAACAAACCAGTAACTACATATACAATCACGTTTAGTTTGGATTAATTTATTTGTTGTTGAAAATGTGAAAGTTGGCGTAGGCCTAAATTATGACAAAAACAAATAGTGTAGGCCTAGTAATTGTTAGGAAGCATGTAATTCCAATTTAGGTCTATTTCCTCATGAATCATAGGCTACAGCTGAAACTATAGTTAGAGAGGGACAAGTGACTGATTATTTAGTAGGCAATTCGTTTCACTAGATTTGTGAAACGTAGGCTACATGCATGGTCATATCCTTTATGCCAATCCAGCCAGACTGATTAGTTGCAGACTGGCTAGAGAGCTCTGCATGTTAAACTCAACAGCCAAATAGGCTTGCATTAGCATGAAAAGGAGAGTTGAAATGAGACTCCACTGTGCAAGGTAATTAGTTGGAATGGCATTCCCTGGCTTTCCTTTCATCATGGCGAGAAGCTGAGGAATTAATTGTCTACCATCTCTGTTCTCGCCTGCTATGTGGAGCAGCAGCCAGGAACAGCAATGGAAATGGCCACATCCACTGGTGGAAAATGGTGACAGGGACCATCCATGTGCAAAGAGACCATCATGATGCTGGAATTCTGTGGACATTCAATAACCAAGACTGAAACATCTCCCTCCCGAATCTGTAGCCCTATCCTACAGTCACATTACTGTGGCCTCATGGGTGGAATGTTATTCATATTTTTCATAATTAATAAACATTATTTAAAAAACCAGCAGAAAATCCGGTGTTGCTATGTGAAACGTTTTTTTAAAATATCTCAGTCTTCTGTGATGTAATATTGGGGTGCAAACTGAATACATTTCACCTCTATATCTGACATGGTACAGGTGTCTTCTTTTTTTTAAGCCCATTTTGTTTCAAAGTTTAAGACTACCAAGAAACACTCTGTGTGACCCTGATTTAGCCCACTGTAGTAAAATGTTAAAGGTACTGTGCAGTAGGCACTGCCCCCCCCCCCCCCCCCCCCCCCCTCAAGGTTTTTTCTCATGATCAATTTAGTACCAACAAACCACTGGTATTTGATTTGATCAACAGTGTGCCTATGGAGAAAGAGAATCAGAGAGTAGGTGAGTTAGTGTCTTATGGGACGCTGTGGTAGTGATGGTTCGGAGCCAGATGTGCCAGTCTTGCCGCCCTGCCTGTCTCTGCCCTGTTGAGTTTGTGTGTTAGTCTAAGCTCTGGCTGCCCAGTGCTCTGGCTGCCCAGTCTCATAACCCAAACTGACACGTTGATGAATGTATGATGGAGGGAGCAGGATCAGCAGCCCCCAGCTGTGGAAAAGCTAGTATTCAGACACAGACTCATGTCCCAGTCAGGGGAAAGTGGGGGTTGGGGGGGGGGGGGTATAGAGAGGGGGGGTCAGTGGGCGCCAGACAGCCCAGAGCAGGGCACCAGACAGCCCAGAGCAGGGCACCAGCTAGCTTAATTTGTGGATCTGTCTCTCAGGTCAAACAATATCTTACAGAGCATTCGCAAGGCCGGAGACACTCTCATTGAAAAATGGACAGAGACTAGATCAGAGGCTGCCGCTGAGATGATGATGATGATTGTGGTGGTGGTGACAGGGACTGTAGGCTAGCCTAGCACTGCTGTTCATGTGTAGCTGTGTGTTTGAGTTCTCTGTGGCTCCGAGAGACATACTAGGAAAAGAGGGAACTGGGGGAGGAGGGAAAGGTTTAGACACCACTCCCTGTCTTCTATGGGGTGAGTGCCCTTCTTGCTCTGTGTCAGTGGGTATGTAAAGGCAGAGAGAGGGAAAGGCTGAGGTCTGCCACCTCTCTCACTCTGTTGTTGGTAGCTGGCTGATTGGTATCGTCCTCATAGGGCCGTGACCCCAGTTTTCATTCCAAGGTCACAGGGTTTCAACTTTGATTAGAATTCCAGCAAAACCACAGGAATTTGGGGCCAAGTCACCCCTTACTAAGTTAGAACTGAGCTTCCCGGCGATTATGTTTCAATGCGGAGCGGAGAGTTTTGAGAGTTTAGCTAGTGACATAGCTTGGGTAGTCAGCAGATCTGTACGTAGTAGTGATCGTCGTTCTCCCTGTGTTGTCGATGCACAGGTAGCTCGCTGTGAGAGTTTAAGCCTATCACATGCTTTCACTTCAGCGTGCAGATTCTTTCCCCCTCATCCCATTTGTGCAGTTGCTTATTTGAAGTCTGCTGGTAAATGTTATGAAAATTGACATGCCGCAGAATGTTACAAGCATCCCCTTTGCATTATTCAAAATAGTCTATGTGAAAAGGAAATGAAAATCTAGTGTTCACTGTTCAGGTTCTTGGAGGTATTGATTTGTGAAAGCGTGTCATAGAATAAGCTAAGCCAGGGAGAGGAGGGTACTAGGAATACGGCATAATCAATGTGAGTTTGATGAGAGCAGACAGTGAGTGTGTGTTAGCCAGATCTCGGTGGAAGCGGGAGGGATATGGGATCCCTCTGATGTGTCTGTCTGGTGAAATGGTTCACAGGTGTGCTGCTCTGGCGGTTTGGTTTGGTGAGGAACAGATGGGCGCGGGTTGAGTTCTGACCGAGCTGAAATGACAGGTTAGAGGTCAGGCTGAACAAAGCATTCACAGGCAAAACGTCAATGGGACTGTAACGTTACTGTGTGTGGCCTATTTCTACAGGCTCTATTCTGTTCATTCAACATGTTCCCATAAAAACGTTGGTATGGGGACAGATAGAGAGATTAGAACGAGGAACAATTTATTCAGATTATTTCATTAGTCCAAGTGTGCATAATTCCTTGATTCCTCGAAAAACTCTGGCAACAAAAAGCACTGGCAACATTCAAGGCTGCAACGACCACTCCCACTCTTGGAGGACAGTGTGAGTCTTTGGAGGACAACTCACGTTTTAACGTGAGTTGCTGCTAGTGTGCTCAGTGTTTTGAGGGGGAGTGAGTTTTTGGCTGGGGATGTGCTGCTCAGTGCTGACAGAAGGCATTTCCGTACAGAGTGTTATGCGTGTGCGAAGGCCTTCTTCCAGCAGGCAGTTCTGTTGTTGCTCTGTGTTTGCTGTCAGTTTGTGTAGAGCAGCTGCCTGTGGCTCTGACTCTGACAAGCAGGTCCTGTGCAGTACATCCAGCTCTATCTGGATGCTGTGGTTTGTGTTCTGCTTAAGTATTGCGTGTCTCTGCTTGCTATTTCTTCCATCTGTAAGGAGACATTGTCCCTGGATAGAGTAAATGGAAGTTGTATTTGTTAAGCTATTCATTGTATAGTCATTTCTGGTTCGTAAATGACTGTGCAGCAGATCGGCAGAGCTTCGAGGTGGCAATCTTTCTGTGTTTTTTTGTGTTGCCTCCTCAGGCCTGGTTGCCTGGTGATTCCAGCAGCTCTCCTCCATGTCCCCACCCTGCTCCATCCCCACTTCCCCACCCCCAAATACCGCTCTGTTTGATTGTGAGATGAGAAGCCATTGGTCAGCTCAGACATTACCCATGTGACACCAATGGACACCATCTGATGGGCAGATTGGAAGCCCGGTTTTGGGGGGGGGGGGGGGGCGTTTAGGGCCTGTGGGGGCTTCTGTAGCGACAGCTTTTGTGCTCTCGTAATCTTGCCTCCCACCCCTCCCTCCCCTATCGTCCCGGCCCACCCCAGCCCACCCCGCATACCAGCCTGTTTGGTGGTGGACATTGTCCAGGCCCTTAATCCTATTGTTTTGGATAATATCCCCCCCATACCCAGTCCATTTGGCATGGCATTCTTTGGAAGAACAACAGACTGGTTCTTTATCACAGACAGGGTCTTCTAGCCTTTCATCATGGCATGTCACATTACACTCATGGAGCCAGGGCCCAATACTGTCCAATGATCCCACTGGGCACAGACGTCAATTCAACATCTATTCCATGTTGGTTCAGTATCATTTTATTGAAATGATGTGGAAACAATGTTGATTCAACCAGTGTATGCTCAGTAGGATATCTTCACCATTGTGTATAGACTACAGTCTACAGTATCTAAAGGATTGTTATTGCAGGATGGGTACAGTACAGTTACTGCACAAAGGGAACAGAACATTTTTTAACTGCCCAGTTGCCCACCCTCTTCTTTTTGTTTCAATGGGAGCTTTTCAAAGTGAAAAATGTATGGCCATTTTTAATGAAGGCTTTCATGTTCTCTGTCTTCTTTCCTCTACTTCAGAGAGAGAGAGAGGGGGAGAGGGGGAGAGGGAGAGAGAGAGCATGGTTTAGTGTATATAGATAGATAGATAGACAGACAGACAGACAGACAGACAGACAGACAGACAGACAGACAGACAGACAGACAGACAGACAGACAGACAGACAGACAGACAGACAGACAGACAGACAGACAGACAGACAGACAGTACCAGTCAAGAGTTTGGACACACCTACTCATTCCAGGGTTTTTCTTTATTTTTACTATTTTCTACATTGTAGAATAATAGTGAAGACATCAAAACTATTAAATAACACATATGGAATCATGTAGTAACCAAAAAAGTGTTAAACAAATCAAAGTATATTTTATATTTGAGACTCTTCAAAGTAGCCACCCTTTGCCTTGATGACAGCTTTGTACACTCTTGGCATTCTCTCAACCAGCATCATGAGGTAGTCACGTGGAATGCATTTCAATCAACAAGTGTGCCTTGTTAAAAGTTAATTTGTGGATTTATTTTCCTTAATGCGTTTGAGACAATCAGTTGTGTTGTGGCAAGGTACGGGTGGTATACAGAAGATACCTCTGTTTGGTAAAAGACCAAGTCCATATTATGGCAAGAACAGCTCAAATAAGCAAAGAGAAACGACAGTTCATCATTACTTTAACACATGTCAGCCAATCCGGAAAATGTCAAGAACTTTGAAAGTTTCTTCAAGTGCAGTTGCAAAAACCATCAAGCACTATGATGAAACTGGTTCTCATGAGGACCGTCACTGGAAAGGAAGACCCAGAGTTACCTCTGCTGCAGAGGGTAATTTCATTAAAGTTAACTGCACCTCAGATTGCAGCCCAAATAAATGCTTCATAGAGTTCAAGTAACAGACACATCTCAACATCAACTGTTCAGAGGAGACTGCGTGAATCAGGCCTTCATGGTCGAATTGCTGAAAGAAACCACTACTAAAGGACACCAATAATAAGAAGAGACTTGCTTGGTCCAAGAAACATGAGCAATGGACATTAGACCGGTGGAAATCTGTCCTTTGATCTGATGAGTCCAGATTTGAGATTTTTGGTTCCAACCGCCGTGTCTTTGTGAGACGCAGATAAGTGAGCGGATGATCTACGCATGTGTGGTTCCCACGTGAAGCATGGAGGAGGAGGTGTGATGGTGTGGGGGTGTTTTGCTGGTGACACTAACATTGATTTATTTAGATATGCGATATGCCATCCCATCTGGTTTGCGCTTAGTGGGACATTTGTTTTTCAACAGGACAATGACCCACAACACACCTCCAAGCTGTGTAAGGGCTATTTGACCAAGAAGGAGAGTGATAGAGTGCTGCATCAGATGACATGGCCTCCACAATCACCCAACCTCGATGAACGTTGGGATGAGTTGGAGCGCAGAGTGAAGGAAAAGCAGCCAACAAGTGCTCAGCATATGTGGGAACTCCTTCAAGACTGTTGGAAAAGCATTCCTCATGAAGCTGGTTGAGAGAATGCCAAGAGTGTGCAAAGCTGTCATCAAGGCAAAGGGTGGCTACTTTGAAGAATCTAAAACTTTTTCGGTTGCTACATGATTCCATGTGTTATTTCATAGTCTTCACTATTATTCTACAATGTGGAAAATAGTAAAAACGAAGAAAAATCCTGAGAGAGAGAGAGAGGGAGAGAGAGAGAGAGAGGGAGAGGGAGAGGGAGGCATTGTGCACTAGATGAAGTAACGATTGGAAAAGCACTGGGCAGAGTTGGCCTTACCAACACAACAGAGAGAGAGGTTGACGGAGCGAGAGAGTGTGGGCCGTTCTTGGTCACGGAAGGGAAGCGGAGCGTCGTCCGGCTGGCTGGCGGAGGGCTGGCAGCCCCTTCACAGATGGCTGCAGGTACAGCGACACACTTGGCTGATAAACAAAGGACTTCAAACGGCCAGATGTGCTGTGTGCGGCTGCCCCAGCGGGGGGGGGGGGGAGAAGGGACAGACACAGCTCACAGTACAGAGAGAGACTGGGCCAATCAAGGGAATCAACAGGAATGGAAATGACCATCACACATCTTTATGTTCTGCTTGCTGTCTTTCCTCTCTGTCTGTTTTTCCTTTATCTATCACCCTTTCTCCTTTATCTATCACCCTTTCTCCTTTATCTATCACCCTTTCTCCTTTATCTATCACCCTTTCTCCTTTTTCTTTCACCTCTCTTCTTTTTCAGCTCTTTCGTTTCTGCTGGATCACTGACTAATCACCTAGTTGGCGTTGCTCAGTCTATCGCTGACGTGTGTGTGGTCAACATTACCCTCAAAGACTCAGATATTACTGGCTTTGATGGTGTGTTGGAGGGTAGAGGGAACGCTGACACCAGATCACTGATTCAACTGGCCTCTGGGTCCTCCATTCGTGCTGACGGGAAAATACAAAAGCTAAAGAAAAGAATGTTCCCCAGGCCACAGTTCAGATACTTTCCCATATCTTACTTCATCCCATGATTATCTCTTTAGTGCATTTTGAAACTATAATGGCCTCATGCTTTCGTCACTGTCATAGCTGCCCGAAATAGAAAATAATGTAACTTTATGTTCAAAGAAAAATGGGATTCTTCGGGTTTTTTCTTTTACTTTTCACTCATCTTATTATATATTTCTTTGATAGCCAGTTGGTTATTATTATTTCAAGGCCTCATTCATGACTACATAGACCAGGCTTTCAGTCCTTTGAAACGACTCCTCACTTCAAAGCCTGAGGCACATGGGTAAAAACAGCTCTGCCTCACTGCTCTTAGAGCTGACCCTTCTTTTCAGAGCAAGTTAGAGAGAAAGGGGGAAGTGAAGGAGAGACCGAGGGGGGGTGGAGAGACCCATGGGCCTCCGTGGTGCTCTCAGAGGTCGTGGGGGGTGCAGGGGAGGAGGAGGGGAGTGCAGAAGGGTTGCAGGGGTGCACCCGTCTCCTCTAACCTGTCTCCTCACATTGAGCATTAATGGCACACACACACTCAAACACACGTGCAGGCACCCCTCGTCCTCCATGATGGGCCGTGGCAGCTGTGCGCTCAGGCAGGGGGCTAGCAAAAGCTCTGGCTTTTCAGAGAATGCGCCTCAGAAAAAGGGCAAGACCTGACCTTTAGATATATGAAAGCTTGTCCTCCATCTCCGGCGCTGCAGGACTGTTGTTTTTGCCTCGTTAACTTCCTGAAATAAACAGAGTCAGGGAGTTGAGGCCTGGCCTCCGCCCTAGTAGCTGATATGGTGCTTATTGGCTTGCAGACAGTGTGGTCACTAACAGTGATGCTTGGCTATTTACATAGCGGGTTTTGCATGTTATGTGTATTTGCAGATCTGGTTTCAAATGCATTTTGAAATGATTTCAAATACTTTAGCTGGACTTGATTGAGCTTGCCTGGAGCAATGGAAGTTATAGAATAGTGTAAGTTCGCCCATCGAGCACTCCAGGCAGGCTAAAGCAAACCATCAAAGTATTTGAAGGATTTTAGATTTGTACCCAGGTCTGGTTATTTGTGAGCATACTCACTGTAAATATCCTTGAAGACCTTATGTTGCCTAGGCTGTGAACCAGACTGTGTGGAGAGCTGAGTTGGCTGCTTGGCTGGTTTCCCTCATTACCTCAGCAGTTATGTCACCAGACAGTCTCTGCCATGTTTAGCGCACATTGCGTTGAAAACTCTACACCCTCCTCAAATGGTAGGTGTAATTCACGTGAGTTGGTGTGTGGCCGTGCCTGTCTGCTTGATATGGGTCTGTTGCTGTGGCCTCTCCTGGATTCTGTGAAGAGAGTGGGAGGGTCTTCCAGAGAGGAAGCTACTCCCCTGTTCAGAGAACCACCAGTTAGTTCATTGGAACAGGAACCAAGCTGCTAAATTACTCTGCACCATGGCCCTTTCCTGGTCTTCAGCTCAGTTTCAACCCCCTCCCCTGAAATAGCATGCCCCTTGTCACCTGGGGAAGCATGTGTGCCATGCTCTGCCCCATCTCTAAGTTCTATGTGACAACAGAAAGGAATAGGAGGAGGTGGAGGGAGACAAGGAATAAGGAAAGGAAAGGCTAACCACACGTGGGTATTGATTGTTTGCTCTGGCGTGAGGGATAAAGAGCTTCAAGACAGGGGCTGTTGTCCCCTCCACGGCTGGCCATCTCAGAGCAGAGCAGGGAGTGGGAGTAGCACTAGTCTCTTATCATTATCCGACACATTGACTCAATGGCGTCCCTACAACACATTCTGTCTGTCAGTCCAATCTGCACTCCAGCAGACAAGACCAGGCTAATAGGCCAGCCCACTTCCTCGAAAATGCTGCTGCTCAATATCAAACATGTTTTGAAAACACCTTGCCTACCTCTCTGCTGATTGGTCGCTGGGTAACTTATCGGGTATGACTGGTTCTTCTGTGGTCGTGGTTCACCGCCCGACGAGGCAGAGACGCAGGGGCGGGCTATGGGTGTCTGTCACTCAAAATACCTGCTGGGCTTTGTGGGCACACGCACACATACACACACACTGTATTTAGTTCATTCCTGGCAGGGTGTTGAGACCAGGCTGGGCTGTACAGTTTTTCCAATGGGTGGGAGTTGTACCGGAGTACAGGCGTAGCTCCATCAGTATGTTGGAGATTAGTGCAGAGCTGTTGACCCCTGGGTTCCTCCTTGGCCCCTGGCGCCTGTGTTAGAGCGCACCCATACCCCAGGAAATGCTCCTCCATAGTGGACTGGACTGGACTGGTTGGTGCTTCTTAATGTCTCTGAAACCACAACCTATTGACAGATAATGCTATTCCAACGGGTTATGTCTCTCTCTTTTCTCTCTCTCTCTCTCTTTCTCTCTCTCTTTCTCTCTCTCTCTCTCTCTCTCTCTCTCTCTCTCTCTCTCTCTCTCTCTCTCTCTCTCTCTCTCTCTCTCTCTCTCTCTCTCTCTCTCTCTCTCTCTCTCTCTCTCTCTCTCTCTCTCTCTCTCTCTCTCTCTCTCTCTTTCTCTCTTTCTCTCTGTCTCTGTCTCTGTCTCTCTCTCTCTCTCTCTCTCTCTCTCTCTCTCTCTCTCTCTCTCTCTCTTTCAATTCAAGGGGCTTTATTGGCATGGGAAACGTGTTAACATTGCCAAAGCAAGTGAGGTAGATATTATACAAAAGTGAAATAAACAATACAAATTAACAGTAAACATTACACATACAGAAGTTTCAAAACAATAAAGACATTACAAATGTTATATTATATATATACAGTGTTGTAACAATGTACAAATGGTTAATGCACACAAGTTAAAATAAATAAGCATAAATATGGGTTGTATTTACAATGGTGTTTGTTCTTCTCTCTCTATCTATCTCTCTCTCTCTCTCTCTCTCTCTCTCTCTCTCTCTCTCTTTCACTCTCTCTTTCACTCTCTCTCTCTGTCGCTCTCTTTCATTCTCTCTTTCACTCTCTCTCTTTCACTCTCTCTCTCTCTCACTCGCTCTCTCTTTTCTCTCTTTTCTCTCTCTCTCCCTGCCATCTTCAGCACAGTATCATGGAGGGCATGGAGGATGTAAAGCCTGCTCTGCTCATAATATTGAAAATGAAACAAGTGCAAAGCCATTAAAATACTTTCCCAATGATAATCATATTAGGGTAATACAAATATGCCCCTTCGCAAATGCTATTACTATCTGTCTGCAGCCCAGTTAATTTACAAACCCAGTTGATTTTCATGTATTTTCTCTTTGATTGTTTATTGCCTTATTCCCTCTGCTTGGTATCTTTGTCTTGTTCTACTTGTCTGTTGATTGTTTGGTCTGGGTCGATAATTACATTTCATTGGAAAATGTTGGACTGATCCACACTCTGATTATGGTCTATGACAGTTAATGGTTTCTTCAGAAATCTTTACATGCCACAGGGCCAATATTGGTCGATCTTTAGATTGAAGTATGGTGGTTGATATGTTGTCTGTGTGTGTCTGTCTCTGGGGTTTTGTAACCTGGCACAGCAGCCTTTGATCAGCTCTTGCAGCACTGCAAGAACTGCACACATGCCACCTCAACATGCACACACACCATTATATCACATATGGTTAGACTGCCTTGGTGACTGAACGTTTAGGCCTACGTATCTATAGATACAAACAATAACCTGCTGTCCTGCTGCTCGTTAGGAGTGAGAGGGATAGAACATGCAGTGGAGAGAGGCCTGTCGGGTCGGTACTGTACATGGGTGATAAGCAGAGAGAAGAAAGGCAGGCTGCTTATCAGGTGTGTGTCCCTGCATGGCCTCGCTGTGTTTGCCTGGTGACCTGAAACAGTAGTTAAAAGAGAGTCGTTTTGAGAGGGATGGTGGGGTTAAATGCCTAGTGTAGCAGCAATGTTACGCTTTCTCCCTTTCTATTTTCTCTTTCCATCTTTCTGTTTCTGTCTCTCACTCTCTCTTGCTCTGTCTCGCTATCTTTCTGTTTCTCTCTCACTCTACTCTCTCTTGCTGTCTCTATCTTTCTGTTTCTCTCCCTCACTCTTGCTGTCTCTATCTTTCTGTGTCTCTCTCCCTCACTCTTGCTTTGTCTCTATCTTTCTGTTTTCTCTCTCACTCACTCTTGCTCTGTCTCTATCTTTCTGTTTCTGTCTCTCACTCTCTCTTACTCTTTGATCTGTCTTGCCCTGGGTCTCTGTCTGGCTGCCTGCCTGTCTCTCTCTCTCTTTTTCCCTCTCTCTCTCACTGTCTCTGTAGAGAGGAAGTTGGGTGCTGTGCTTTGTACAATTGCCCTGCTCGTGATTTTTCATTAATAAGAAAGACTGCTCAAATAGAGCTCATGCTGCCATCACCCTGTACCCCTCTCCTCTCTCCTCTCTCCCTCTCCCAAGGCTAGGGTTGCAAAATTCTGGGAACTTTTAATAATCTATTGAAATGTGTCTAATAAATAAACAGGCAGAGGTTAGGCTGTGGCAGAATGAAACCATGCCAAAGGTGCCTCATAGAGGTAGGTGGCTTTTTATAGCGTCTGCACTTTACATGTGAATAACAAGCTGTAATCTATTATCTAACCACTGCTGAGCGGCTGCTTTGTTTTTCGTTTAGATGCGTGTTCATGGCCACCACCTAGGTAGTAGACTATTTGTCATTCATTATAAAGAAGATTTGGAATGCATTGGCTACAAGTGACCTTATGGATTTGTGTTGTAGTGTGTGTGTATGGTAGCTAGTCCGCCAGCAGTAGTTACCTGTAGGTTGAAGAGGACCTTTGTTGTGTACTGAGGCTGTGGCCTGCTAACTAGCTGTCCCTGACTGCCTCTCTGAGGAATTATTCTATAAATAAGCTGAGATGGGAGCTATAAAAGTGGACAGGGTGGTCAATAGTGGCCTGGAGTAGTGTGTGTTTATGTGAGACAGTAGGGGAGCGACAGGCCCTAGCACCCCCTCTAAGGACCGTTCCAGGCAGACAGACTCACAAGGCCAGGCTGAATGACATGGCTTACTGGCTCGCTCCAAACAGACAATATGTTCCTCTTCACCGCTGCATTCATTTTCACCTCCAGTCCCCTGGGAGGCTGGCTTACTCTGTGCTGCTTATGGCACAGGAGAGTCTCTGCTATGGGACTTGAAGGACAGGTGTGGACAGACGGACAGACAAGAGAGTCAGACACCCGCCACGGTGTCTCTCTCTCTTGGAAGGGGGGTGGATAGCGATGACCCTGATGCTGAGTGGAGTGGACAGCAGAGAAGGGTAGGGGTTGGAGGGGTTCTGCTCCCTCTCTTCTCTCACGCCACTGTCCCCATCAGAGCCGAGGGGAGCTAATGCTTTGTCTCGACGGACAGAGGTCAAGTCATTAACCAGTGATCTGCCCCCCATGCGCTCTGATGATTCCTACAGATGCCTTAATGTCCTGGATCATCCCTAAGAGACAGACAACCCTCAGATGGGCCTCTGGTGATCTCTTGCAGACTGCACATGGACTCCTTGTCCAGTGTCCACCTTGTCCATTCTGCTGAAGGGGATGGTTCAGGACCATGGACATAGAGTTCCAGGTCTTAACTTGGACTTAGTTTCTGCTACATTCACAGAGGGTTAGCTCTGAGAAGGGTCCCGCTATGACTGAGGAAGGGTTGTGTATTTGATTCCTCCTCTCTCCTCTAGAGAAGAGTGCTGCATGGCACGTTGTCATGCATACCACTATACAGGCCTTTATTAAAACGGCCAAGCACACAGGACCTAGTCAGTCAGTAACCAGACCAAGAGGGCCTCCAGCCTTTATTTTCCCCTCCTTCCATCCTCCCTCCCGCCCTCGGCCTCCCGCGCACACTCTTAGAAAAAAAAGTGTATATATTTTTTTTTATAACCTTTATTTAACTAGGCAAGTCAGAACAAATTCTTATTTTCAATGACAGCCTAGGAACAGTGGGTTAACTGCCTTGTTCAGGGGCAGAACGACAGATTTTTACCTTGTCAGCGCAGGGATTTGACCTTGCAAACTTTCAGTTACTATTCCAACGCTCTAACCACTAGGCTACCTGCCTAATTGTATTTTTTTGGGCTGCCCCATAGGAGAACCCTTTGAAGAACCCTTTCTGGTTCCATGTAGAACCCTTTCAGTTCAATAATAAACAATGCTGGTTCCATGTAGAACCCTTGTCGAAGAACCCCTTTGGAACCCTTTTTTCTAAGAGTGCAGAATAGAGTTGATCCTCTCAAAAAGCAGATGAACCTTTGAAAGAGGACATAATCTCCCCTGAAGACATTGAACATTACCATTTCAGCATACTGCCTCTGAACAGGGGGAAATACCACTGTGGTATGCTGCTTAATTGCAGTGCACTAAAACACACCATGCTCTTTCAGGTATTTTAAATGGAGAGCCAGGCTACTCAAGGCATTCCAACATTGTAAATGTCAAACAATGGGCCCTTGACTGTTTTGTGTTTGGCACAGAGTTCAGAAATTCAAATAAATGAGGGCATTTGGAAGCTTTGTAGACTACAATGTTGGTTTAAATATAAAAAGGCAACAATTAACAACAACAAAAAGGGAGGTGGTTGTTACGTGTTCAGGGTTCAGATTTGAAACAGTTTTGAACTTATGTGGCGATTCAATACGGTGATTAATGCGTTCTGACATTCCAGTGAGGTACTATTGTGCACGTTGTTGCCTATGCATGTTGTTCAGAGATAACGTTCCAGCCGTTTGACCCCATTCTGTTTGTTCATTTAAATACTTATCTGTCTCTGAGTCAGTTACTCTTTATTCAACCCTTCAGTTGTGTTAACTGGAACTTTCCCAGCTCCCAGAGTTACCCTAGTGAGTCATGGATACGTTAAACTCGCCATGTTTAGTAAGTATTTCCTCAGAATATATTTCAGTTCAGATTCCCAAGTATTTCCTCAGAATACGTTTCAGTACAGTTTCCCAAATTAGACAAGTGGGGGCAAATGTCCTGGCTGTCGCCTACATTTCCCCATGTGGCAAGTGTCCTGGCTGTCACCTACATTTCCCCATGTGGCTCAAGTTTGGATACCTATAACAGAACAGTAACCAACAGGAGTCAATGACTAATAACTAACGTCAGTTTGAGGATAATTTCAGATGGCGATGGCGCTGCTATGGAAAGAGCAGTTACAATTTGAGCCTAAAGCCATAATCCCAAAGCTGCCTGGCCGATGCAGTTACTGTTGGTCATCCCTAATCATAGTGCTATAATCCTGGAATGTTCCATCACCATCAGAATAGTAGGCCAATGCTCCATAGTATCTTATTATCCTCCCATAGGCTCTCAGTCAGTCCCACGCAGCACCGCTGACGGTGACTAGTGACTACGGTGCCCAAATTATTTTGAGCAGCAAAGTGCCCAGCTAAGGAATCGGTGGGTAATCCAAGTGACATCTGGCCCTGGTGTCTTATGTGATTAGCTGAGTGCCTTGCTCCTAATAGCCCAGCGGACAGTCTTCATTACTCCATTACTCCATCCATCCACACGTTGTTGCCACGTTGTTACAAAGCGGCCTGGTGGGTCTAAATTCTACAGCGGCCGTCCACACAGACCAGTCCGAGGTGGGGGACAGAGAGGGGTGTCTAAGGCTATAGGGGAACCCTTATGCAAGACGAGTAGTTTGATTAAGCTTGAGGCTAGCAAATAGCCCCTAGTAATATGCTTAAAGGGATAGTTTGGCGTTTCCTCAATGAAGCCCTTTAACTGCTTCTCCAGAGTCAGATGAACTCGTGGGTACCATGGTTATGTATCTGCATCCAGTATGTAGGAAGTTAGAGGTAGTTTCACGAGCCAATGCTAACTAACTTACCACAAAGACTGGAAGTCTTCGGGTACAGCTAGCGTGCCAAGGGCAAGGACCTCATTGCCAAAATCCCGAACTATTCCTTTAATCAACTAGCCTACAGGCGTCGGCTTCAGTGTGCAGCATTAAGGTGAAGACCAGATGACCGTTAGGATGACCAGTGTCCCTGGCTATATCGGGTCAGACAGACATTTGTTAGGAGGGAAGGGAGGAGGAAGAGGAGGGAGGAAAGGAGATGGAGGAGGATGAAGAGGAGGAGAGGAGATTTGCAGTGAATTAATAATCTATCAGAACTCAAAAATCTAATAATGACAGAGTGACTAAGCACGTCTCCTCCCTCCGCTCCCTGTCCCAACACACTCCTGAATCATCATTTTGGGAACGTTTCAGGAACTCCTCCGAAACGTTGGGGAAATGTTCTACTCATTAGCTCCTGGACCTCTGCACAGCCTCTTCTCTTCGGAGTCACTGTGTGTTGAGTCATCTATAAGGAGACAGGAAAGCATGATTGGTTTTAGCATTTGGCTAGGGCTATGTCTGGTACTGTATATACTGTACTCACTGTGTGCATGCGTGGGTGTGTTTTAGGATTTTGAGTATGTGTGTAAGGATTTTGTTTATTTTTACAAATGGCAATGTGAGTTGAAGTGAAGATGTACACGGTGGTGGCTCTTAAATTTGTTAGTACACTAATTCGGGGTACATGGGAGACTGTAAATATAGCAGTACCGAGGCCTGCATGTAAGCAAGCGTGTGCTGCAACAATCATTTCAGTGCTACAAACATCATTGCTAAAAACCCTGTTTGAGCTGGTTATTTCTGTGCCGTTTTTTGCTTCTGAGGCAGCCGATTCCCATGAGCTCAGTGCCTCGCAGTTTACCGGTTTTGATTTGTCGCCTTCAGGATCTGCGGTTAAGATGGAGTTCAAATGCTTCTCTGTTGTTTCGAAAGTAGATGAAGGTTTTTCTCTCTCGCTCTCTTTCTATGTACCAACAGATGCAGGGTCTGAGTTGTCATTTAGCTTTTTGCGGAGGAAAGTTCTGTCATTCCTTGAAACATTTTGGTTCACATTTCTGTATTCCTCTGATGATTCTCTGAGCTCCCTATGAATGAGTATTCGAAAGACCTCTGTTTACATTAGTCCAGATGGGAACAGAAGAGAAATGGTATTTCCTCTGAATATATATCATATCTATATAGTCATCATTCATACACAAAGTTCCTGTTTAAACCTTACATGTATCCTATAATGAAGCACGTCCCAATACTGGATTTAAGTGATAATGCCCTTGAAGCCTGTGTTTGGAGGATATATTGGCACGGGTGTTGCCAATATATCCTACAAACACGGGCTTTGAGGGCATTATCACTTTTATACAACGGGTTACCAACATATTCAAGAAATGATTTACATATTTTCATTAAAAACGTAATTTTGATTAATTTATTCATACTATTTCATCCTACTATTTCATCCTACCCAAGCCGGCTGGTCGTTCGTTCTATTGGTTCGGTTGCCAGAGATGCGACTCAGTCATTCAGTCTTTTTGTTCTGTATCTATGGACAGTCGTTCATTCTAAATGTTCCATTGCCATACTGGCTGGCAACATTCTTATCCCTTGCTTGCTAGCTAGCCAACTACGGCTAACTTACAGTCACGTCAAACAGTGCAGACAGAATAACAACAGTAGCTGCATCTGTTTAAGCTGTTTTCTAGTGATATTTATTTGGATACATCCATAACAATGAACTAATGAGGCACGATTTCGCCTGGCATAGAAAATGTGCTCTCTCGTCAGGACACTGTTGTTCAGAGGAGCTAGCCAACAACACAGCTAACACAATCACTTCAAACTGAAGCTGGAAAGACTGCAAACTAGCTGCACTTCATTTCGATTGACCTTTTTTCAATTTACATTTCTTTGTATATATCCATAAAAATTACGCCAGCTGATTCATGATTTCGACTGGCTGAGAAACACTGCCTGCCTCTCTCTCTCATCCCGACTCTCGACCCCTACTTGTTCATTACTATGGGACAGTTGGAGATCGAATTTGAATATTGAAACAATGTTGCAAATGTCTGAGAGACATACAATAAGGTTTATACAAATCTCTACTGTTGAAAACTAAATGTTAGTCTAAAAGAAATGTGAGATAATGTCTAGATGCTTTTTACAGTGGAGATCAAGTTTCTAACTTCCCTGCCTGGGCTGATGAGACAGTGGATTGCGCAGTCAGATGGAACAGAGTAAATAGGCATTTTAACGTCATAGATTTAGCCAGTGGTAACTTGTGGAATAGACACCGTCTGGAATGCGCTTCTAACCAATCAGCATTCAGGATTAGACCCACCCGTTGTATAAATACTTTTAAAACATCTATGCACACATTTCTCTCTCTCTTGCCATGAATAGCATACATGATACTTAGTTATGAATATTTGCCTTAAACTGTGAAATAACCAATGTGAATCTAAGTGTCCAGTGTACGTGTCGGTTGAGTGAGGCATTGATGTGTCAGCATGGGCCTAGCTGAACGCTGTAACGACCAGCCCTGACCTAAGCGCTCTTTATTTAAAGACGCCGCTCGTGTTTCAAGCACTGTCTCACATTCCTACCTCTCACTTTTTATCTCTCCCACTCCCTTCTCCCCCTCCCCTCCTTTTTTCCAGGTATGGCCTCGCAAGTGCAAGTCTTGTCCCCTCACACTCTCCAGTCAAGTGCCTTCTTTAGCGTGAAGAAGCTGAAGGTGGAGCAGAGTTCATACTGGGATATGACAGGGTACGGCACACACAGCAAAGTCGTCTACAGTCAGAACAGCAAGCAGCAAGTGTCGCACGCCACCCCTCTTGGCATCAACTCCTCTCTGCCCTACGAGCAGCCAGCGCTCATCTTCCCCTCTAGCGCGGGGCACATCGTGGTCGCCTCGGCCAGCAGTACCTCGGGCACCGCAGGGCCTCTGGGACCTCTGTTGGGCTTGGCCAGTAGCAGTAGCGGCAGTGGAGGCGGAAGCGGAGGAGGAAGTGGTGGAGCCATCCACAACCTGACCCGTCGCAGCACCGTCAGTCTGCTGGACACCTACCAGCGATGCGGGCTTAAGCGCAAGAGTGAGGAGCTTGACAACAGCAACAGCAGCGTGACGATCATCGAGGAGCACGGCAGCGGCACAACGATGATCCAGAACGCAGCCAGCGGGGCCGCTGTGGCCATCGCCACGGCAACGGCCACATCGACAGCCACCTCCAAGAACAGTGGTTCCAACAATGAAGGGGACTACCAGTTGGTGCAGCACGAGGTGGTCTGCTCCATGACCAACACCTACGAGGTGCTAGAGTTCTTGGGCAGAGGCACCTTCGGCCAGGTGGTCAAGTGCTGGAAGAGAGGCACCAACGAAATTGTTGCCATCAAGATCTTGAAGAACCACCCGTCATACGCGCGCCAGGGCCAGATCGAGGTGAGCATCCTGGCCCGGTTGAGCACGGAGAGTGCAGACGACTACAACTTTGTGCGTGCCTACGAGTGCTTCCAGCACAAAAACCACACGTGCCTGGTGTTCGAGATGCTGGAGCAGAACCTGTACGACTTCCTCAAGCAGAACAAATTCAGTCCACTGCCGTTGAAGTACATCAGACCGGTCTTGCAGCAGGTGGCCACGGCCCTGATGAAGCTCAAGAGCCTGGGCCTGATTCACGCTGACCTGAAGCCGGAGAACATCATGTTGGTGGACCCCTCCAGGCAGCCGTACCGCGTCAAGGTCATCGACTTTGGCTCGGCCAGCCACGTGTCCAAAGCTGTGTGCTCCACCTACCTGCAGTCCAGATACTACAGGTAAGAGCAGTTTCTATCACCTTGATTTAATCAGGAAATCCCACTGAGATCAGAAAACCTCTTTCCCAAGAGAGATCTGGCAGTTGGTTTGATAAAAAATGGGGTTTGAAAAGGTTTAGATGGGACAGCTCTGTGCCAGTCTTATGAGGTGTAGTTGGTTAGGGTCTCTCCTTCTCCTTCTCCCTCTCCCTCTCCCTCTCCCTCTCCCTCTCTCTCTCTCTCTCTCTCCTCAGTGTTAACCCTCCCCCTTTCCGCTGTGAGATGCGGGGACAGTAAAAACTCTGAGGCTTGCTGAGAAACCAGCTGCTTATCGTGTTTAATATGATAAAACACCCATGTTGTGGTGCTGCTTTGAAGATTAAGAAGGCAGGTCTGTTGAGTAGTGTGCTGCTTTACAGCGTGGCGGTAACAGCGCCACAATGACAGCACCAGGGAAATATTTGCCGCAGAGACATTTTCGGTCTCAAACACTAGTTTCTGAGAAAAATGTGTTTGATGTTGTGTTATTAGAAAAACAAGCCAGAGAAACCCCTCATTGAAGAGGGACTGTAAACATGTAGAGGGACTGTAAACAGTCCGCTCCCCCCGCCCCACCGAGGCTCTCATTTTCCCCGGGATGGAGATGTGGGGTCAGGCTGAGTTCTTCATCCCTGTAATCCACACCAGCGGGCCCAGCATTAGAAACAGATGACTCGCTGGGTAGGGCTTTCTTCTCCCCTACTTCTTAAAGTATGTTTTGCCTATAGCAAACTCCGCTGTTTGGGCTACACCGCGTTGGTGGGAGCGAGAAGTCTAATAGTGTTCACACAGAGAGCAGCTTTGTTGCTGTTTAGGCACTGCCTAGTCTGGGGAGAGCAGGTGTGAGGCACAGTAAGCACACACACACACACACACACACACACACACACACACACACACACACACACACACACACACACACACACACACACACACACACACACACACACACACACACTCTGCAGAGAGGTGATTATGTTGATAATGTGTTGGTGTGAGATGTTTATTTTATATCTGCCATGGCAGATTATTGTTTTCTGCAGCTTATGTAGATGATAGAGAAAGGTGTTTAGACTTGAAAGGGACTTAGAGTAATTGATATCAACCTGAATGTGTGTCATTTAAAAGCTTGTTCTGGAATTATCTCACATAAGACCATATGATATACATTTTTATAGAGTGCTATGCCTCCATTTCATTTGAAATGGAAATGAGGTTAATAAGAAAAAACCCTCTCATCATGATCTAACACTCTATATGTGTCCCAACAGTCTCTTTAGTTGGAGAACGAGGTAGAGGCTAACCGAAATATGCAAATGGTATGTAGAACATTTTAGAAATCAATAGAAAATGTAAAGCTGAAATGTCTTGAGTCAATAAGTGTTCAATACATTTGTCACGGCAAGCCTAAATAAGTTCAGGAGTAAAAATGTGCTTAACAAATTGCATAATAAGTTGCATGGACGCATTCTGTGTTCAATAATAGTGGTTAACATTATTTTTGAATAACTACCCAATCTCTGTACCCGACACATAAAATTATCTGTAAGGTCCCTCAATTGAGTAGTGAATTTCAAGCACAGATTCAACCACAAAGACCACGGAGGTTTTTCAATGTCTCGCAAAGAAGGGCATCGATAGGTAGATGTGTAAAAACAACAGACGCTGAATATCCCTTTGAGCATGGTGAAGTTATTCTTTAGGCTTTGGATGGTGTATCAATACACCCAGTCACTTGAAAGTTGCCAGAAAAGAAGGAAACTGCTCAGGGATTTCACCATGAGGCCAATGGTGATTTTAAAACAGTTACAGAGTTTAATGGTTGTGATAGGAGAAAACTGAGGATGGATCAACTCATTGTAGTTACTCCACAATACTAACCGAAATGACAGAGTGAAAAGAAGGAAGCCTGTACAGATAAAACATATTTCAAAACATGCATCCTGTTTGCAACAAGGCCCTTATTACTGCACAAAATGTGGCAAAGAAATTAACTTTAGGTCCTGAATACAAAGCGCTATGTTTGGAGCAAATCCAACACAGCTAGTGGTGGCCCGTCATTCAGTGCCTCACCTATTTTGAGACCCACATTTTTAGAAGAAAAAATATATATATATATTTTTTGGGGGGGCATGTTATTTTGGCATTAATACGTGTCACATATCAGTTTGTAAACTATGTAAAAAAATGTATATCATTGAATTAATAAAGCCGCGTACAAACATGGTCTCTTTTTTGTTTTCTTGAGTAAGGCAGCTCCAACATGCAGGTGTTTCAGCCTAGCTCAGTGCTTTCTGTGGTGGTGGGGCAAGCCAGCAGAAAATACGGAGCATGGCGCTGATTGGCTCAGTGTTCTGTCACTCATGGGGACACTACCGTCACAGGCCAAGTCTAAGTCCTTAGTAAGAGAAGACATCAAAAATTTCAGGCCTTTGGCTCCTGCCATAGAGTTATATTATAAGTACCCTTCCAAGAAGACTCAAGGTCATTGGCCACAGATAAAATGACTTCAAATAACATTATATCTACAGTAGCTTTGATTGGAATGATCATGTCAACATCTTACTTCCAAAATCTTAGCTAGCAGTCATCATCATGAATCAAGTCGCCAAACCCACTGGCTCCAGGTCATCTATAAGTCTTTGCTAGGTATAGCTCCGCCTTATCTCAACTCACTGGTCACCATAGGAACACCCACCCGTAGCACGCGCTCCAGCAAGTATATTTCACTGGTCACCCCCAAAGCCAACACCTCCTTTGGCTGCCTTTCCTCCAGTTCTCTGCTGCCAATGACTGGAACGAATCACAAAAATCACTGAAGTTGGAGACTTATATCTCCCTCACTAACTTTAAGCGTCAGCTGTCAGAGCAGCTTACCGATCGCTGCAGCTGTGCCCAGCCCATCTGTAAATAGCCCATCCAACCAACTACCTACCTCATCCCCATATTTGTTTTTGTTTTTCTGCTCTTTTGCACACCAGTATTTCTACTTGCACATCCTCATCTGCACATCTATCACTCCAGTGTCAATTGCTAAATTGTAATTACTTTGCCACTATTGGCCTATTTATTGCCTTACCTCCTTACTTCATTTGCACACACTGTATACAGATTTTTCTTTTGTGTTATTGACCGTACATTTGTTTATCCCATGTGTAACTCTGTGTTTTTGTCGCACTGCTTTGTTTTTGTCGCACTACTTTGCTTTATCTTGGCCAGGTCAGAGTTGTAAATGAGAACTTGTTCTCAACTGGCCTACCTGGTTAAATGAAGGTGAAATTTAAAAAAAGAAAAGTCTACAATCTGTTGGCAAATTCTTTTTAATCCTTGTCATAGGGCTCCCGAGTGGCGTAGTGGTCTAAGGCACTGCATATCAGTGCAAAAGGTGTCACTACAGTCTCTGGTTTGAATCTAGACTGTATCACATCCGGTCTTGATTGGGAGTCCCATAGGGCGGTGCACAATTGGCCCAGTGTCGTCTGGGGTAAGCCGTCATTGTAAATAAGAATTTGTTCTTAACTGACTTGCCTAGTTAAATAAATAGTGAAGAGAATTTATAGGTCAATTGTATGGGTGCTCATTGGCCATTGGACATACACAGCAAGTTGGAAATTGCCACCTTCCTTCCTGTTTAAGTGAGGTGAGGTGAGTCCAAAAATGTATTGTATACTGCTGCATAAATTATATAATATGCCAGGGAGATATGTATACTGTAGCTAAGAAAGTAATACTAAGTGTACGTTGTGTACTAAGCTGTTAGTAGCCCATGTGCCTCACCCTAATAACTTGGTCTATTTCTCCAACGCAGTATTGTAAACACATCGTTCGTGGCCGGTGTGTGATTGTTTGCAGAATTCTTTCTGTACAGCTTTGACAGTGCTACTGATAGTAGTGGTAGCGCTTGGCTTGCACATGCAAATTCAGCTCACACAACATTCTATAATAGAATTGTCTTATTTGACGTGTCAAATTAAAAGCTTATTTAACGAGTCAAATAGTGTTATTTGACGTGTATCTTTATGACACGCAAATACCCAAACGGCATTCAATGTGCCTCACGCTAATAATTTGGTCTATTTTCACCTCTTAATTTCGCTTACTGTTCTAACTTGGTGGTGCACATAGCCTACAACCTGTTTTAGAGAAATGTAATCATCGAATAATGTAAGAGCTTTCATTGTCTGCTTATATGCCCCCTTTATTTATAATACGGTTTTGACTTGGTGTACAAGGAGAACACTGTAAGAACGGCCCATGGTCTGAATTGTGTCGCAGTACATTTCAAAAGTGCTGAACAAATAGTTATATTGACTATGTCCGTCGTCGCTCGCTCATTAATGTCTTAATCAAAATTACGGATTGCCTCTTATCCGCTTATCGTCCCCTTATGCCATAGTTTGTACATCTCAATTATCAGTAGAAACCACATTTGTTTAAGCAAGTCAGCCATATCAGCTATGTTTTTTTTAAAGGCAGTAAATGAGGCTGAATGAACTGTTTCGCTGCCAGACAAGGCTCCGCTGATAGCCAGGTGTAGCAGTGGTAAGGTGTTGGGATTCTGCTGTTGGGACAGCTTTATGTAGGCCCTAACAGTTTGTGGGCACCGTTTGCCACCGTTATAGTGCAAATAATGTAGTGTTTAGTGTTGTGTTGTGTAGTGGCTTTGCTGGCATGCATCCCACATATTTAAAAGAAATTCCCCACCAAGATTGACATGCTAAAATTGCCACTGAACACAACACATAACTGAGTACCTCTCTTCATATTTTCAAGCATGGTGTTTGCTGCATCATGTTATGGGTATGCTTGTCATTGGCAAGGATGTTACGTTCCCCAGTTTCTGTGTTGGTGTGGGTTTGTAAGTGTGTCTATTTCAGGAAATGGCTTCCCGGATTCCAAAAGCAGCTGATTGGTCGGCTGGAGCTCTGACCCCTCCCTCTGTGCAGGAGATACAGCTGTTTCTTCAATTACCAACTCCTTCTCCAGCTTTATAAAAGCCAGTGTTCCTTTGTCAGAAGAGAGCTTCTTTTTATATCCTGTGTTGGCTAGTGAAAGTTTTGTTGATATTATTTTGTAGCTGCTCCTTCAGAGGTATGTGTATGCCAATAAGTCTTAGTGTTTTTGGTTATTTAATTTTTTCACTTAAAGTATTGGTAAATTATTCTGTTTCATTTGTTCCTGGGGGGGAACGCACCTTGGGAGTGTTTAGGCAAGAAGCCTGCGGGCATACATAACCTGTAGTATTTAGTCTGTCTATGCACACTAGGTAAGACCTGGGCGGACCACCCCCTGTATTTTGGTTAGCGTGCCAGGTGGTGCCAAAGGTTAGGTAAGAAGTGGGAAGGCAGGTAAGGTAGGAGAGGGGATTCCTTAACTTTTACTTTCTTTGCTTTGGTTCCGTCCAGCCCCTTTTCCCCACATTACCGTGTTTATGAATAATAAATTCCCTGTAAACGGTATTTTTCTCTGCCTCTGTCGTCCTTCCCCGCACCTACGATCACATACTTTTTTTCACTCCACTGGGAGTTGAAATGTAGCGGGGTGTTGCGTTCCCTCCAAGAGGCGTATGTAATAAATGGGATAAATTAAACGGAATAGAGCTAAGCACAGTCAAAAATCTGGTTCAGTCTTCTTTCCAACAGATACTGGTAGATCCTTTCATCAGAACAATAACCTAAAACACAAGGCCAAATATACACTGGAGTTGCTTACCGAGATGACGTTGAATGTCCCTGAGTGGCCTAGTTACAGTTTTAACTTAAATCCCAAGTGGCACATAGGTCTAAGGCACTGCATGGTAGTGCTAGCTGTGCCACTAGAGATTCTGGGTTCGAGTTCAGGCTCTGTCGCAGCTGGCCGTGACCGGGAGACCCATGGGGCGGTGCACAATTGGCCCAGCGTCGTCCGGGTTAGGGGAGGGTTTGGCCGGTAAGGATGTCCTTGTCCCATCGTGCACTAGCGACTTCTGTGCACGCTGACACGGTCGCCAGATGTACGGTGTTTCCTCTGACACATTGGTGCGGCTGGCTTCTGAGTTAAGTGGGCATTGTGTCAAGAAGCAGTGCGGTTGTGTTTCGGAGGACGCACGAGACCTTCGCCTCTCCCAAGTCTTTACGGGAGTTGCACAAAATTGGAGAGAAAAAGGGGTTAATTTTTTTTTTTTTTAATCTATGGCAAGACTTGAAAATAGCTGTCTAGCGATTATGAACAACCAACTTGACAGAGCTTGAAGAATTTTAAAAAGAATGGGCAAATATTGTACAATCGAGAGACTTGCCAAAAAAAGAATCACAGCTGTAATCGCTGCCATGATCGTTAACAAAAAATGACAATTAAGTCCATTTTAATCCCACTTTGTAACACAACAAAATGTGGAAAAAGTCAAGGGATGTGAATACTTTCTGAAGGCACTGTACATGTTGTTTTTCCTCTTGGATAAGAAGCAGGCCAGTAAAACTATACAGAGCTATTTGTTTTCTGGTTAAGGAGTGGAGAGAAGATTATCCCTTCATTTCCTCTTGTAGCGGGGGGGGGGGAGCTGACACTGACCAGAGTATTACCCATCAGGCCTCATCTCTTCTCTCCGACCTACATTTGGAGCAGGTCTGGGACTGGGTGCCCTTTGTCAATGCTATACGACGTGTGTGTGAGTGTGCGTGTGCTTGTGTGTCGCTCAGAAATTAGTCTGTACTAGTAAATGCATAGTGTTAGTGTCATAAATGTAATTGTGGTGACATTCACGGGGCAGTGTTTGGCTGTATTTATGATAGGTTCAAAAGGCCACATACACATAGGCTTAACATCAAAGCGGCCCATGATGATTTCAGATGAACAGATAACTAAATGATGCCTGTTCGGGAAAGGATGTATTTTCCAGGGAACTGTTATATAAAAATGTGCTCAGTCACTCTGGCTTTGTGCACAAAGTTCTCCATAATGATTTATTTTGGTCCAGGCTATAATCCATGGGGCAGGTCCACTCCACTCGACCTCCACCACGGCTAGCCTAGCAGCACCAGACAGGATGTTCCCCTTATTTCTGTTTAGGCAACATCTCTCAATTTTTATCAGGTTTTCAAAAGCTCCTCTAGACCTTTGATATTAAGCTTGGAAGTTGCAGTGTGAAAATTGCCCTGCTTCTGCTATGAAGAGGGCTTTGCCCTGCTTCTGCTATGAAGAGGGCTTTGCCCTGCTTTATGTGTTTTATTTACGTACTGATTTCCACTTTATACGGAAGTCATTTTAAACCCTCTTCCCATCCCTCTGTCTTTACTTGCTCTCTTACTTACTGTGTTTCGTGGGAATGTGATCCCTGCTACATGGCTGTTTGCAGGCCATAGATATGCTGCTGAGGGTACGTGAGCGTTGCAAGTGATTTATGGATTTTCCACAAGGTTGACTCATGCAAATAAAACACGGTTTTCAAGGTAAACATGAGCAATGCCATGAGCAAGCTCCTCCGATAGGAGTGGTTCTAATTAATCAAACACTGAGAAACACAGTACATTTGTTTCTTGTGTACTTTTAGTCTAAATCTATTATTGCTAGCACGGCACAGCCTTGTAGTCAGTGTATAAAGTCCTTCTATCCGTCTATTTGGCCTGCAGACCTGTAGCCTATGTCTGCAGAGCAGTGCCTGTGCTGGTGCGGACCATACTGTGTGTTTATTCAGTTTGTTACGTCAGCTAGCTAGCTAGCCTCCCCATGGCCTCCCTCCCTGGCCTCCTTCCCTCCCTCCTCTCTGCGGTACCTAGCTAATGATGTAACAGGTAAACTGGCTCGGCTTACACTGGACCAGATAAAGGGATTATTGTATTGTCCCAGTTGGATCTGTTTACCCTGTTTATTTCAGTGGAAAGGACATATGATGGATGAATTGCAGTGAAGTCATTATTTAAGGTTTAGCTGAAATAAATGTAGCTCAGGTTCTTACAGCCGACAGCTAAGCTAGCCATGTTAGCTAGCTATCTATGTGTGGTTGGAGGATGAGGGGATGATTTTAGTAGACAGATGAGGACTAAGGAGGAGACCTGCAGACTCACTGACCCCTGTTATCTGACGTCATCCCATGCTGCCTGGGAGCTCTGTGTCTTTTTGTTCCCCATGGGGAAAAGTCCTCCAGGACCCTACAGCCACAGCCTGCCATGACTCATGTCAGATGTAACAGGCAGGAAGTGCCTGCCTGTCACGTCCTGCCTGTCAGTCATTGCCCAATGTCTATACCCAACACATACAGGCTTATTATAGGTGCCCGGGAGGATGAATTCGGGAATAGTCTGCTTTAGCTCTAGTTCAACCAGCGCTCAATCGCCGCACTGAACCAAAAAATATGGAACTTTCTCTTTGGGAGTGGCAGGTAGCCTAGTGGTTAGAGCGTTGGGCCAGTAACTGAAAGGTTGCTGGATCAAATCCCTGAGCTGACAAGGTAAAAATCTGTAGTTCTGCCCCTGAACAAGCCAGTTAACCCACTGTTCCCCGGTAGGCCATCATTATAAATAAGAATTTGTTCTTAACTGAGTTGCCTGGTTAAATAAAAAAACATTTGGAAGAGTGGGGATAGAGTGCTGTCTGAGACAATCGAGTTCTCCTTGTCTGACTTCTGATGGTAGTTCGGCAGCGTTTGTATGAAACCAAACGTCAAGCTCTTCCTTTCTATTCAGTTTGACCTGCCATACATTTGCCATCTGAACGGTGCGTTAGAAATTTTAGGTGGAGTGGAGAAAATAGCCCGACACACGTGACTTGTATTCCTGTAAGGGATATTGGGAGTGCTGACTCCATCAGTGAGTTGAGCTAGCATCTGTGCTGTCAGTCTGCTGAATTGGTATCCATGGCTAGAGGCCTCTCATGGCAGCCTCCTAGAAATCTTAGGAAAGAAATGTCTAAAGGGGACTGCGTTCTACATTTTCTCTTTCCACTAGTGGTGGTGATCTGATCATTTCTAGATACAGTGATAGTGGCATGACCACTCAGCCATATTTAGGGTTTCTCACTTTCAACCCTTAGCCCCAACCAAGCAACCACTATTTCTCTATTACTCTACGCTCTCTATGGTGCTCATTAGCCATAGCATCTCTCACAGTCAGGCACAACCAGCACGCTAACGCTACGCTTACAGTCTACACTAACAGGCCCCAGTGTAACACTAGCCCGGCCTAGCTGCTGTTAGCGAAAGAGAATCCAGAGAGCCGTTCCAGCACATTTAACCTGCCTCCGTGTGAGACATCAAGGAGAGATCTTAATGAATGAGGTTGCCGTTAGTTACTGTTCTCTGATGCGTGCATAAGGTGTGTTTTTCTCACCATGGCGTGGACTAAACGCTAGCGGAATCGGGTTACTAGGAGCCAAATTATCGGGGTGGTAGGTAGCCTAGCAGTTAAAAACATTGGGCCAGTAACTGAAAGGTTGCTGGTTTGAATCCCTGAGGCGGCAAGGTAGAAAAATCTGCTGTTCTGCCCTTGAGCAAGGCAGTTAACCCCCAACAACAACTGCTCCCAGGTGCTGATGATGTGGACGTTGATTAAGGCAGGCCTCCACACCTCTCTGATTCAGAGGGGTTGGGTTAAATGTGGAAGACAACATTTCAGTTGAATGCATTCAGTTGTACAACTGACTAGGTATCCCCTTTCCCAAATTTGACTTGCGAGCAGACAAAAGGTGTAGGTGTTGTTTAGATGGCGGTGAAGATTCACAAGTGAGGATCATAGCTGGAGAGTGGGAGTCTTCATTGTTGCACATTCCTTGGCAGTTCTTGGCAATTTGCCTCCCAGCAGTGCCAGTTTAGAAATGCAAATAGAGCCTCTTGTTTTTTTTAATTGTTCCTGATTTTTTTGTTGTGACATTTCAGTTTCAAGGCTATCGGACTGTTGTTTGTGAATTGTAAGTTGTTGCTCTGTAAAGTGAGGTGCTTTAGGTAAAAGGCCAAAATAATTTACTCTTTCTTTTGACACTGCACCCTCTCTAGGATATATGGCACCGTCTCTAGGATGTATGACAGAATTGTTGTCATTTGTTCAGTGTCTAACCCTCTCCTCTGTTGCTACATTTACTTATCCAGAGCGACTTACAGGAGCAATTAGGGTTAAGTGCCTTGCTTAAGGGCACATCGGAAGCAGAGTGATACTTCCGAGTTCCAGGTCATCTAGTTAGGCTACATTCTAGCACCCATTAATGTCCTCCCCCTAACAGTTACTCATTTTTCAATTTCCATACATTTCCCGATATTAAGCTGGAGAAATTAAGCTGCTGCCTTCATGAAATTTGATGAAACGGAGTGCCGCCCACTCAAGGAATCAAAGCTGAAATCTTCTCTCTGTATCACTGATTTGCTTCTTTGAATCACAGGGTTTTCACTACTGACACTCCAGGTTAGCATAGCACACTCCTGAGGTGGTTAGCATAGCACACTCCTGAGGTGGTTAGCATAGCACACTCCTGAGGTGGTTTGCATAGCACACTCTTGAGGTGGTTAGCATAGCACACTCCTGAGGTGGTTAGCATAGCACACTCCTGAGGTGGTTAGCATAGCACACTCCTGATGTGGTTTGCATAGCACACTCCTGATGTGGTTAGCGTAGCACACTCCTGAGGTGGTTAGCGTAGCACACTCCTGAGGTGGTTAGCATAGCACACTCCTGAGGTGGTTTGCATAGCACACTACTGATGTGGTTAGCATAGCACACTCCTGAGGTGGTTAGCGTAGCACACTCCTGAGGTGGTTTGCATAGCACACGGTTTCGCGTAAGTATTTGTGCTCGTGCTGATGTTTTGCCACTGTTCCTGAGTCAGTGGTGTCAGTGGTGGTGGCAGTGCCCGTCCACTGCAGCTGACTGGCACAGGTTCCCTCAGGTCTAAATTAATCATGAGGTCCCCATTTTGCCTGCACGCCTGCCACCCCTCCACAGGGAGCCAGAAAATGCCTTCCCTCGTCTCCCAACCGGGTGCATTAATATTTTAAAGCCCACACCAGGATGGAAAATATGCATCATGGTGCTCGCTGGCTGTGGAAAGAGAAGAACGTTCATTTGAATGTCCTCATTTTAAAGCCAGTCATTTAAAGCCTGTCACAGGAGACCAGAGGCTGGGGCAATCAGGGGCAGGTCCACAGAGAGAAGCCCAGGGTAGTGCAGCTGGCCTGGGCTGCGCTGAGCTCCATCCGGCCTCTCTGACTGACTGCCACAGTGGATGGAGAATGCCTGGTGGGCATTCTCCCATGATGTGAACAGAAGAAAACAGATGTATTTGTTTTCTCAATGGGAAGAATTTGCTAATGTGCGTATATGAGGGTAAATAGTTTGGCTAATTTGCGCCAGGCAGGCAGGCCTAGCTCACTCTGCTAGCTGAGGTCCCTGTGAGGAGAGAGCAGCAGTCGGCTTGGAGTTCTCTCTCTCTGCCTAATGTGACTGCGGGAGAGCAGACACACACACACACACACACACACACACACACACACACACACACACACACACACACACACACACACACACACACACAGTGATTTGCACAGTCCCTGCATGGTCGCCTAGATGCCTCAACCAAACATTTCAACTTTTTAACTTAACCTCCCTTCTAGATGTGGGATGACCCTTTGGGCTTGTCTTGCCAGCCTTGTTTTCTTACCAAGACAAACCAAAAAATTGTTAAACATATCTCAGAGTCCTTTCCTCTACTCACCACTGATTCTCAGCACCCTTCCCATAAATTACCAACCAACCATCCATCTGTATTCATTAACTGGTATCCATAGACAGAATCTGCTCTCACAGCTGCACCAGTAGTGTTCATCATAACCATAAAGTGCATGTCAGAAATCCCATTTTGCTTTTAACCAATTCTCATGGACCAAAGAAGTCTCTGTGGACTGAGCACGCATTGGTTCCTTATGTCTCTGTGATTGTGGAGCTTTACAAATGCATATCATTTTCAGAATATATGAAAAGTGTTCCAAAAGCTATAGGCTAACCAGGAAAATGAAACACTGCGTTAGTAAATCTTATTCCACCCTGGTTGGTTGATAAATAATTGAAAATGGCTAATAGCGTTGTGTGGCAGCAGCAGAAATGTATCGCCATGTATCAAATTGCAACCGTTTCGTGCCCGAGGCATCATTTGTTTGGAAAAAGAATTACTCCTGTATTGAATACTGGTTAATAATGAAAAGGGTTAGCATTGGAAAATGGTCTGATCTATATCCAGTGGTTGTTTTTATCTTGGTAGGAGGAGGCACCATTATAGCTAGTGTTGCATTGTTGTTTTTGGACAATATTATATTTGACTCCCAAGTATCGATTTGTATATCGATTTGCAATATGTTTGGAACATCAAATCGCAATAAAATCGCAGTATCGAATCGCAATACAGATACAATTATGAGAATTGCAATACATATTGTAGTGGCACCTAAGTATCATGATAATATCGTATCGTGGGTTCCCTGGCAATTCCCAGCCCTAGCTCATAGCCCTTATTGATGACTACCGACTGCAATGGCTTCAGAAAGAAGGCTGTATAATCAATAGGGCTGTTTTGTGTGTAGAAATATACAGTATTTCTCATTGTTAAATGTGAAGAAAAACGCACTGACTGAATAAAAAAATGTAATAAAAAATAAGAATTGGGGGGATAATGACTTTTCTCTGCAACTTCTTGAAGTCTAATCCGTCTGTTTTATGAACGTAGACCATTTATCTGTTTCAACCGACTGCCTTGGCTATTAGCTTATATTGAGTGCACAAGCAGAATAGCACTGTCCAGCATTAAACAATGATTAATCTCTACACAAAAACCTGCTCTAGTCCGACGATAGGAATTGAGGAGAAAAGAGTGGCCTGGAAGAAAAGAAAATTCAAAACATAAATTAAGAAATCTTTCAAAGATGTACATATGGGTGCAGGTCATAGCTTTGTGTTCAAATGTACATATGCTACATGTATGATGCAATGGCTCAGGAGTTTGGAGCTTGTCAAGGCGGAGAGGAGCAGAATGTACTTAGGATCTGTTTGGTGTAGTTACTGATTTATTTTAGCCTTCATAACCCTCATCGCATGGCAGAGGGGCAGGATTATGTAGAGGTGATGAGAGTGTTGCAGACATACTGGCCATGCGCCTTCCCTCGCTCCCTCGCTTCCATTCGTTTCCTTTCTCTCCCTTTCTCGCCTTTTTCCCAAAATCTTCTCATTTTCTCTCGCTCTTTTTCCTCCCTTCCTCCTTCTCTCCCTCCATGTCTCACACTAGCCAGGTCATTACACGTGATGGCTCTGAAGTGGCCTCACTGGCCTGAGGTAGCTACAGCTAGCAGAGAGGAGTCACCAGACATAGAGCAGACATGTTCAGACTGGTTATCAATAAGTGAGCGGGGCTAGCCGGGAGAACATGGAACATAGCGTCCTTCCCTGGGAGGGTGACAGCATACCAGCAGTGTCTGTCTCCCAACAGAACATTACTCTCATTACAGCACCCAGCCCCAGCAACATGAACATGGGGAGAATGAAAGAACCGACAACCACGGTTAAAGATAGTCTTTCATTTAGCCAGAGAGACAAGCGAACTCTATCATCAAAACAGATGGCTCTAGTTTAAACAAAGATGTTTTTTTGGGTGGTCATTAGTTCAAGCTGAGAGGGATTACATGCGTTTTCCAGTGCAGTTTGGTTCTGAACATGCGTTATTGTCGAGACGCAATGAACACAATGTCTTCCAACACCCTTTATCTGCCATCTGCATGCATACCAACCAGCTAAAACTGCTCCTGTGATCTTCCAGTAAAGAGGGTTTGCACTGTTAAGACACGCAGCTTCGCTCTCTGCGTTTTCATATTCACCTTTCAAACTCTTATCTTGAAGAATTTAAGGGTCGAGGGCGGGGGATAGGGGGGTTTAGGGGTATAGACGTTCCTCTGTTACCGGCTGGGCAACCCAAAGCAGTCCCCCCCCCCCGTCTTTTACTTCACTCAGAGAGCATCAATGCAACTGAGCTGCCGCCACTGCCAACCCTCCTATCCCATTCTGCACTGCAGGCTGGGGGTGAGACCGACGCCGTAGCATTTTCAACTCACATGCAGCACACAGAAGATTTTTTATAAACATAGCCCATAATATGTAAATAGATCTATTCTAAGTGGCTCTCTCCTTTTTTTGATTCTACATGTTGTCTACAGTGTCTTCAGAAAGTATTCACACCCCACATCACATAATAAGTTGTATGGACAAATGTGTCAAAGAAATGTACTTTATGCCCTGAATACAAAGCGTTATGTTTGGGGCAAATCCAACACAACACATCACTGAGTACCACTCTTAATTTTTTCAAGCATGGTGGTGGCTGCATCATGTTATGGGTATGCTTGTCATCGGCAAGGACTAAGAAGTTTTTTAGGATAAAAGAAACGGAATACAACAAAGCACAGGCAAAATTCTAGTGGAAAACTTTGTTCAGTTTGCTTTCCAACAGACACTGAGAGACAAATTCACCTTTCAGCAGGACAATAACCTAAAACACAAGGCCAAATATACATTGGAGTTGCTTACCAACTTGACAATGAATGTTCCTGAGTGGCCTACAGTTGAAGTCGGAAGTTTACATACACCTTAGCCAAATACATTTAAACTCAGTTTTTCACAATTCCTGAAATTTAATCATAGGAAATATTCCTGTTTTACGTCAGTTAGGATCACCACTTTATTTTAAGAATGTGAAATGTCAGAATAATAGTAGAGAGTGATTTATTTCAGCTTTTATTTCTTTCATCACATTCCCAGTGGGTCAGAAGTTTACATACACTCAATTAGTATTTGGTAGCATTGCCTTTAAATTGTTTAACTTGGGTCAAACATTTCAGGTAGCCGTCCACAAGCTTCCCACAATAAGTTGGGGGAATTTTGGCCCATTCCTCCTGACAGAGCTGGTGTAACTGAGTCATGTTTGTAGGCCTCCTTGCTCGCACACGCCTTTTCAATTCTGCCCACAAACTTTCTATATGATGAGGTCAAGGCTTTGTGATGGCCACTCCAATACCTTGACTTTGTTGTCCTTAAGCCATTTTCCACAACTTTGGAAGTATGCCTGGGGTCATTGTCCATTTGGAAGACCCATTTGCGACCAAGCTTTACCTTCCTGACTGATGTCTTGAGATGTTGCTTCAATATGTCCACATCATTTTCCTCCCTCATGATGTCATCTATTTTGTGAAGTGCACCAGTCCCTCCTGCAGCAATGCATCCCCACAACATGATGCTGCCACCTCCGTGCTTCACGGTTGGGATGGTGTTCTTCTGCTTGCAAGCGTCCCCCTTTTTCCTCCAAACATAACAATGGTCGTTATGGCCAAATAGTTCTATTTTTGTCTCATCAGACCAGAGGACATTTCTCCAAAAAGTACGATCTTTGTCCCCATGTGTAGTTGCAAACCGTAGTCTGGCTTTTTTATGGTGGTTTTGGAGCAGTGGCTTCGTCCTTGCTGAGCGGCCTTTAAGGTTATGTCGATATAGGACTCGTTTTACTGTAGATATAGATAATTTTGTACCTGTTTCCTCCAGCATCTTCCCAAGGTCCTTTGCTGTTGTTCTGGGATTGATTTGCACTTTTCGCACCAAAGTACGTTCATCTCTAGGAGACAGAACGCGTCTCCTTCCTGAGCGGTATGACGGCTGCGTGGTCCCATGGTGTTTATACTTGCATACTATTGTTTGTACAGATGAATGCGATACTTTCAGGCATTTGGAAATTGCTCCCAAGGAGGAATCAGACTTGTGGAGATCTACAATTTTTTTATTTTGATTTCCCCATGATGTCAAGCAAAGAGGCACTGAGTTTGAAGGTAGGCCTTGAAATACATCCACAGGTACACCTCCAATTGACTCAAATTATGTCAATTAGCCTATCAGAAGCTTCTAAAGCCATGACATAATTTTCTTGAATTTTCGAAGCTGTTTAAAAGCACAGTCAACTTAATGTATGTAAACGTCTGACCCACTGGAATTGTGATACAGTGAAATAATCTGTCTGTAACAATTGTTGGAAAATTGGCTTGTGTCATGCACAAAGTAGATGTCCCAACTGACTTGCAAAACTCTAGTTTGTTAACAAGAAATTTGTGGAGTGGTTGAAAAAGGAGTTTTAATGACTCCAACCTAAGTGTATGTAAACTTCCGACTTCAACCGTAGTTACAGTTTTATGGCTTCCTAGCAATGATCAACAACGAACTTGACAGGGCTTGAATAATTTTTAAATAATAATGTGCAAATATTTTACAATCCAAGTGTGCAAATCTCTTAGAGACTTACTCAGAAAGACTCGCAGATCTAATCGCTGCCAAAGGTGATTCTAACATGTATTAACTCAAGGGTGTGAATACTTCTGTAAATGAGATATTTCAATACACTTGAAAACAATTCTAAAAACATGTTTTCACATTATGGAGTATTTTGTGTAGATGGGTAAAAGGGAGAAAAAAACTGATTTGATCCATTTTGAATTCAGGCTGTAACACAACAAAATGTGGAATAAGTCAAGGGGTATGAATACATATCACCAAGACATTCACTTTGCATATGAGGGGAATGTATTTTTAGAAGTGTCTGTTATTGCAGGGGAGTTGCTGACTGTTGTTGTTAAAATTGGCCTTGACACTGATGGCACCACCACCTGAACAGTGTTTCTCTTTGAACTGCCGTGACACTTTCATGTCTCTGCTATTGTTTGTCCAGGTTGAGCCTTGCACTCTTGTTCGTATCTTCGGAGGCCTTGTGGTCCAACAGTATCTCTCGGTTTCACAAAGAACCAAAATTGCCTTTTACCAGTTGTGTACAATGCGTGGGTGTGTATTCAGGGCTCAATACCAACTTTTCCCCCTGGTGGCACTGCTGATACTAAGTTTTGTAGTTGGTGGCACCATCTTTTCATGTTGGGATTCAAAATATTTGAATGTGCAACCTAATCCAGTGATTGTCATGCATTTTGGGTTGACAACAATGTTCCCTCAAATGTGTTTCGTCACTAAGTAAATTTCAGGTCTGCTGAGCGCAAACTTGAACGTTGTGAAAATTCTGTGCAACTTCCAGCGCATCTTTACTGTGAACACTGAGGCTGTACCCGCTTTAAGTAAAACTTTGAACAGTTGCCATGTAGGCTATTGTGGCTATATGATCATGATGTTGGCCCGAGATCTACCGCTCAGATTTTTACATGAAAAATGTAAGCCTATGCAACATTAACCAATTAAAGACAGTACTGTAGCAATGAGATTCGTGCAGTAAGCTATAGACCCAATACATTTTCCCCACATATTGGCTCGAATTTACCTGCCAATGCATTGTTGTTCGGGCCATTTTGTAAATTTGAGGTAGGCTATATGATCACACCGGTAATAGATCAATTGTTGTATTACTTGTGAAGCACAGCTGAGTGAGCAACTATTTAAATAATTGGCTTTTTATTTATCATTTTATTAGGCTGCATCTGAGGGTCAGTCTCAGCAGAGGGAGAGAGCAGCAGACTGAGGGTCCATCTCTCAACATCCCTCCGCTCTCCCTTTCCTCCACTGACACTGACCAAAATGGGCCACCGTCTTCCAGCGTCTTCCAGAGTCGCACCGCATTATTTCTGCCTCATGCACAAATTCATGTTGTTACTTCTATGTACAGAGGAAGTGAAATATTCCTTGATATTAAAAAAGACCCAATCCGCTAATAATAGCAACAACGCAAGCCTGTAGATACACTTTCCTACTCATTCATTACTGCTGCAGTGCTTGTTGTAGCGCTGAGTGGAAATGGGAAGAATGTGCATTTTATGGCTTATAAAAGTGTTGAATACAAAGTGTTGACAGTGCTGAGAAAGAACTTAAACATGAACTCACTCATAAAAACAGCAGCGCTTTGCTGTATTCGTTGACAGTCTCTATAATCATGGTTTTAAACATTTTGAAATCTCACAGTATCAACTTTGCTTTAGCTTTTTTTTATGCCTGCTACATTACTGCAGACACAGTCATTTGAGCCATCTGATTCTCCAGAGGTAGGCCTACAGTGCACTTGATTAGCTCTCTGGGCCCGCCGTTCAAAATGGCAACAGTTCGCCTACCCAGCGTGCAGGGCAGCTGAATCGGATGCCCCTGCCGCTAACAACCCAAGACGAATAAAAAAAAAAAAAATAGGAACACTGTTTGGCAACTAGGAATGCCTTGGACGGAGATCACTGATTGGTGACCACTGCTCTAGAAAGTTGAGTGAAGTTCAATCTCTACGCTGCAGTCTCGGACTACTGCGCGCAGCTTATAGGGAACATTGGTTGAACATTAGGCCATTTTTGTTAAAATAGGGTTCCAGAATTTATTTTATTGTTTTGTGCAATAAAGATGAATTTGCCTGCATCTTTATGTGTACTAATATCATAGACTAAAGTTTTGGGGGCTAATTCACCACCTGAGTAGGCCTAAGTGGAAACTCAAAATACATTAGCTAGATTGCTAACTGTAAATATAATACCACCAGCTAGTAGCCATGTATTAATCTAACAATTTAATGTCCAAAAACGTGCTGCAGTTTTAGCCTACTTCCCAATGAGGCCTATGCAATCGCAATTTCACGCTCTCTGTATCTCAAAGCCATATCAAATGTTTTGGTTGTAAAATAGTTGCTATTGAACTCAAACATTAGCGTTGATAAATACAAAGTATACCTACAGAAAGCTGAGAACATTCTCTCTTTAAGTGTGGCTAGCTGTGTTTTCCCCACAATTGGATTTTGAAATGTTATACAATCAGAACCTTTTTTTTCTCCCAGAGCATTTCTTTTCCCGGGGTAAGGAGGGAGAGAGTGGCTTACTCGACACATTAGCAGGCCCCAACAAAACAGGTACAGGGACAGGCAGACACTTTGATTACAGGAATCCTGCGGATACTCTACTTTACCTTTTGACCAAATCATGGTTTTAGCCTTCTAAAAAATAGGACGTTTTGAGTGAGGTGACCATGTGGAATGTGCAGCTTGGACCGATGTGACCAGTTAAAAAGTTTACTCGCACAGCCAAGTCAAAGGGTCGTAAATGCAGCTAAAAGGCTGCAGTCTGAAGCCCTTTGTATTGCGTTTCAGAGCACCATAGTAATGGAGATTGACCATGACAAGCGTATTGTTGCTTTGACCTCTTGTGGTTCTTTTGAACCTGTTTTGGTTCTTTTTTTCTTTTTCTCCTTCTTTTTCCAACCAACCTATACCAGAACATGTCATTGAATTCAGAGTTTGCAATAACTCTTCTTGTACGCACAAGTGACATCTCCAGAGTTCTCCATAGTTCTCCATCACAGTTTCTAAGAAGTCTTATGATGCAAACTGCAGACACAAGACACTGTTGAGAACTCATGGCCACTCCCACCCTAACCTGACCCAATGTTCCCCCATCGTTCCTGCCAAGCCCTTGACATAGCGTTAGGTTCTGGAGGAGAGGGCCACACAAAAACTCCCAACGACCCAACCGTCTCTCCTCAGTTATTCAGCTCGTCTCCATGGTGATGTGCATGCTTGCGGGGCAGACACAAAGAGATGGCTCTGACTGACTGGAGCTGTGTGTGTGTGTGTGTGTGTGTGTGTGTGTGTGTGTGTGTGTGTGTGTGTGTGTGTGTGTGTGTGTGTGTGTGTGTGTGTGTGTGTGTGTGTGTGTGTGTGTGTGTGTGTGTGTGTGTGTGTGTGTGTGTGTGAGGAGGACAGGCTGAGAGGGCCTGTGGAGATTACCCAGAGTTCTGGGCACCAAGACCAGCTGAAAACAGCAGGGAACTTTTTTGTCCCACGCCCTCCCCTCCTTACCCTCCCACATGCACATCTAGACTGTGGTGCATCTGATCAGCATGCTATCAACTGGGCCCAGTTTTTCAAAAGTTATCTATCTGGATTTCGCCATCAGAGAGGATTAAATGTATAGAAATAGAAATGAATAGAACAGACAAATCATTGACTTGACAGGGGACTCCCGTTCTATTCATTCTATTTCTATGCATTTAATCCTCTCCGATAACTGAAATCCGGATAGATAACTTTTGAAAAACTGGGCCCTGGCCATATGGACACATAGCTTAAGATCTGAGATTGTAGAGTTATTGCATTATCCCCAATAAAGATAGACAAAGGCAAGGCCATTAGATGGGGCGGAATGGTGTATACAGTATGCACTCTGGGCACAAATATACTGGTTACTGTAAAGTTGGAGTAGCAGTGTTAAGTAAATATGAATAGCTGTATTATATTAATCAGAAACAGGGCCATTAACAGGACCGTTAACTGGTGGTAAGCTAGCAGGCCCGGAGCATTGTAGATACCACACTATACCCGACTTTAGTCCTTTATCTCAACATAGGACAGTGATGATGATGCTTTTTATTTTGACCTCTAAGTGCAGTCATTTTTCTTCCTCTCTCATTTGAATGAGCTATTCATACTGCGGCAGAAAATCAATCATAAATTCAACACCTTTTCTTCAAGAATGTTGTTGACGGCCTTGGTTAAAAGGGCCCCCGTCTGTCTCTTTGTTTGTTTGTTTGTTCTGCTTTTCCACAGGTAGGAAAGGGGATGACTAAGTGCTGTGAATTCCAAATGAGTGTTGGGGAGTGCGTCAGTGCAGTCAGCTCTGCAGCGTGATAGTAGCGTTACCTGTCTGTCTATGACAAAGTCTCTTTTGTTTTCACCCGGGTACTTCTTTTCTCTGCCCGGGTTGATTTATGAAAGGGTGGCCATTTTGTAAGGAGCTAATTGTATGAAGTTCAGTGGTGATGGATGTGAGGACGAGGACCCGAAGTAGTATCTCTCATTGACTGCCTGCTTAAAAAATCTCTGGTGTAGAAAAGAAAGGACTAGAAGCATCGACCAAGGCAAATAATCAGTCCTTCGACAGCCATGTTAAATATTAAGACTGAGTACATTAGATCATGACTTTTTGGTAACTTCACAGTTCCTACGTGAGGCAGTGAGTTGAAAGGTTTATTTTCACGTGAGCTGGCAGCCATTTATAACAAAATGGTCAGACAATAAAGATTTATAGTTCAACACTCCAAGTCCTCACAGGAAAGAGTGTAAAACCAAGGATGACGCCACCACCACTCCATTGTACCCCTACCTGTGCCCCCTGCCCCCCACTTTAGCAAGATTTATTTATTTTCCCTTCTGTGGGTTCCTCCAGACAGAGGGCATGAAAACACTGAAAGAACTGTGATGGAAATGTAACACTCTCAGGGTGGCCCAGCATTAATTGCGTTGGGGTATACTTACTGATTATAGTTAAGTGGTTCCAAAATGGCCCC